>NW_020528873.1:0-300000 GCF_003368295.1 Carassius auratus | reverse complement strand
TGAACGTTGGGCCATATGCTTATAAAATAGTAAATATTTGTGCCACACTTCCTGCTGCCAACAGGTGGCGCTATGACTGAATATTGGCATGTAAATGTCTTCAGGCCAGGACTCTTAACAAACATGCAAAGTTTCGGGCAGATCAGACATCTCATGTTAAAGTAAGTTATTTCCTATTGCCAGCAGGTGGCAACAGGAAACATATAATGGAATATTGGCCTTTAGTTGTGTTCAGTCCAGGACTTTTATTAAACACGTGAAGTTTTGTACATGTGCATTGTATGCATGAGTTACAACAACTTCCTGTTTCATAGTATTAATAGCATCCTTTAGCACATAGTAAGTGTTGCTGCAATGTTTGAAAATATTTCTAGCATGATTAGCACACAATGTCAAATTTTACTGTGTTGCAAATAGTGCATAAAAGTGTTAAATATGACACTTCCTGTTGCCAGCAGGTGGCGCTATGACTATGACTGAATATGGGCATGTTAATATATTCAAGACAGGACCCTTGTCAAACGTGTGAAGTTTGGGGAAGATCGGACATTGCGTGCCTGAGTTACAGCAACTTCCTTTTTCACTGAATTAGTAGCATGCTTTAGCACTTAGCTAAGTGTTGCTAACATGTTTTAGTATGCTTCTAGAATGTTACCAGCCTATTTAACACTTTTTATTATTTTGCAAGTAGTCCATAAGCATGTTAAACATGCCACTTCCTGTTGCCTTTAGTAGGCGCTATGACTATTATAGAATACAAGCATGTTGATGTGTACAAGACAGGACTCTTATCAAACTTGTATGCCTGAATTACAGTAACTTCTTAATGTACTGCAGTAATATGATGCTTTAACATTTAGTTAATTGTTGCCAACATGTTTTAGTATGTTTCTAGCATGCTGCCAGTGTATTAATCACTTGATGGAACTTTTTAATATGTTGCTAGGAGTCCATAACAGTGTTACACATGACACTTCCTGTTACCAACAGGTAGCGCTATGACTATAACCGAATACGCATCTTTGCATATTTTAACCTTTCAAGCAGTGACTTTATGATTTTGAGATGCATCTTATCACACTGAGGACATTTGAGGGACTCAAACACAACTATTTAAAAAGATTCAAACATTCACTGATGCTCCAGAAGGAAACAAGATGCATTAAGGGTCCGTGTATCATCCGATCATTCAATTATTCAATTTAATCTGGAAAACCAAAAAACGAAATAACGAATCAATATTTTGTTTTTCTGTTTTTCTGTATGAACCAAATATTAAAAACTGACGTTTGTTTCATTGCTTTCAGCTCGAAACGGGAAATATAATAAACAAGGAAACCAAAGCGAAATAATGGATCAAATTTACGTTTTCTCAATTGTTCTTTATTTGTTGTAGTAGGTCTAACTATTTCCCACGGTGCCGTCCTGCTTGCTTTGCGCATGCGCAGTGGATAGTTTCAAAGGAATTACGCTCACTTCCGCGTATTCCTCGCGGGGATAAAGAACACGTTTTTTTTAATGATCACAGGCATAGTTACAGTATGTCCAATAACAATACAACACGCTCTAATAGATTATATTGGTTAATATAATGTAATAAACCAATCAGAGATGGTTTAAATGTCCTTTGAAATCACGCTAACCGCTTGTTTTGGTATGTGAGGCATTTTAAGCGATCATTAATTAAAACATTTATATTAGCAGATTATTTTATTAATAATGAGATCAACAAAAGCAATCAAAACGATATATATATATATATATATATTCGTTTTGGTTTTAGGACAGCTTTGATTAAAAGATTTGATCCACTTCAAACGTTGACTACTTTATACACACACACACACACACACACAAACACAGAGAGAGAGAGAGAGAGAGAGAGAGAACAAGTAGTTAGAATATAAATATTTAGAATATATAAAGAAAGTGTTTTTGTTAATCTTAAGTAGGCTAGATAGAAAACGAACAGAGAGCAAGTAGAGGGTCAAGCGTTTTCTTTATTTAAATGCAAACATGTAAACAAATATGTACAAAATTATGTGAAGTTACATATTTACATTATTTTTACAGTTATATTGTGTTACATATAAGTAGTAGTTTTCAGATGTGAATGGGTGGGGGGTATTTTCTTGACGTCATCAAACCAAAGTAACAGCAAGCGTAGACTTATGTATCATTCCTGAATCCTGATATGAATCAGTCTTTGAAAGACCTATTATTATAGACAGTTCAGTGACAAATTATTAAACACAGACACTTGAATTTATTCCTGAAAGAATCTGAATCTTGGACGAATAGATTGAATAAAAGGCTTCTTTATTAACACAGTGACTTACCGACACCTAGTGGCGATATTACTTTCAGAAGTATCGTAAAGTAGGCCTATCATTTCATTTTGTCATTACATATTTCTGTGTTAAAAATGTTGTATTAAACATTAATCTCATTTCATTATACAGTTGTAATTGCTATGTAAAGGCATGTCTGATCAGCATTAAACTGTAAACAGGCCTAATAATACATCTAAAATCAACTTCAGTAGCAGCTATCTCTGAAGGCTTAATTAATACTGATTTAATTATTACATGTATTCCAATTTAACATTATCATCATCATTAAGAATTTAACATTAAGGATGAGATAAATACAAACCCGATTCTCAAAAAGTTGGGACGCTGTACAAATTGTGAGTAAAAAAGGAATGGAATAATTTACAAATCTGATAAACTTATATTCTATTCACAGTAGAATATAGATAATATATCAAATGTTGAAAGTATTGGCTCATTTTGGTTTCATGAGAGCTACACATTCCAAAAAAGTTGGGACAGGTAGCAATAAGAGGCCGGAAAAGTTAAATGGACCAATTTGCAACTTATTAGGTCAATTGGCAACATCATTGGGTATGAAAAGAGCCTCTCAGTGTCTCTCAGAAGTCAAGATGGGCAGAGGATCACCAATTCTCCCAATGCTGCGGTTAGAAATAGTGGAGCAATATCAGAAAGGAGTTTCCCAGAGAAAAATTGCAAAGAGTTTGAAGTTATCATCATCTACAGTGCATAATATCATCCAAAGATTCAGAGAATCTGGAATCATTTCTGTGTGTAAGGGTCAAGGCCAGAAAACCATACTGGATACCCATGATCTTCAGCTCTTAGACGGCGCTGCATCACATACAGGAATGCTACTGTAATGGAAATCACAACATGGGCTCAGGAATACTTCCAGAAAACATTGTCGGTGAACACAATCCACCGTGACATTCACCGTTGCTGGCTAAAACTCTATAGGTCAAAAAAGAAGCCATATCTAAACATGATCCAGAAGAGCAGGTGTTTTCTCTGATTCAAGGCTCATTTAAAATGGACTGTGGCAAAGTGGAAAACTGTTCTGTGGTCAGACGAATCAACATTTGAAGTTATTTTTGGAAAACTGGGATTCCATGTCATCCGGACTAAAGAGGACAAGGACAACCCAATTTGTTATCAGCGCTCAGTTCAGAAGTCTGCATCTTTGATGGTATGGGGTTGCATGAGTGTGTGTGGCATGGGCAGCTTACACATCTGGAAAGATGAGCACCATCAATGCTGAAAGGTATATCCAAGTTCTAGAACAACATATGATCCCATCCAGATGTCGTCTCTTTCAGGGAAGACCTTGCATTTTCCAACATGACAATGCCAGACCACATACTGCATCAACTACAACATCATGGCTGTGTAGAAGAAGGATCCAGGTACTGAAATGACCAGCCTGCAGTCCAGATCTTTAAAGAGGAAGATGTGACAAAGAAGACCTAAGACAGTTGTGCAATTAGAAGCCTGTATTAGACAAGAATGGGACAGCATTCCTGTTCCTAAACTTGACCAACTTGTCTCCTCAGTCCCCAGACGCTTGTAGACTGTTATAAAAAGAAGAGGGGATGCCACACAGTGGTAAACATGGCCTTGTCCCAACTTTTTTTGAGATGTGTTGATGCCATGAAATTTAAAATCAACTTATTTTTCCCTTAAATTGATACCTTTTCTCAGTTTAAACATTTGATATGTCATCTATGGTGTATTCTGTTTTTATTCACAATGTCACAATTTTTTTTGGAATCGGGTTTTATATTTAGGCCTAATACGACATTCTGTTTAAATGGTTAATAAAAATGATTTGTGATAGAATATGACACTGATAGAATAATTTCTAGTGAGTGCAGGTTTGGAGTAAATTAATTTCATTTTTCAGATTTCAAAATTAAATAAAAAAAGATGTGGATGAAACCCTGATTTTATGCTTCACAAAAACTACAGTTTTCTTTAGGCTATTCATTTATTTTAGGTGAGAATTAAGAATAAAAATATTCTGCTGGCAGAATTTGGAAGAATACAAATCATTAAAGCACAAAGATCTGCATTTATCTACATAGCTGCTAAATATAATTTTTCACTTGCTGCCTTTCCAACCTAAGGAAATAGGCAGCAGAATTCTGCTCACTTGTCGCCAATTCAGACGAGATCTGATAAAGCCATGGATTTACAGTAGGCCTACTAAATGTATAGTTACTTCAACCCTGATACTACAACAATAATTTGATAACTGAAGAACGGCACAGCAGTAGATAAGCTGATCCTAGGTTTAGACATAACACAAGGAATAAATTAATTTGTTTTATTTGTACAGATTGCAATGTAACTGTAAAATAATGTAAATATTTAACTTTGTAGTTCTGTGCATACAGTATTTGTTTACATGTGCACTAGAACTGTTTGTAAGTGTGTATTGCTACTAGAACTTACATTTCAAAGTACATCTGTGCAATAAAGGTGTTCTATTCTATAAATTCAGTATAATAAAAGGATTTAATATATTTAACTGATACAGTAATTGTAAAATACTATAACAAACATTATTACAGTATGTCAACCATTACCTTTTTAATTACATTGTCACCTTTAATTTTTTTTTTTTTAATTGTGCTAAGCTAAATATATATAACATGCAGTACATGCATCTTCAAGAAACATCTAACGCATCTCTTTCATCTTTGACCCTAGAACTCTAGCACTATATATTCTAATTATATTTTATCAATTTTTTATTTATTTATTCTAACAGCTAGTTTTTCATCCAACACTAGCTTTCTGTATTCTTTTTCAATTATTTTTTTTTCTATTGTATTGTATGTGTGTATGTAGATAGATAGATAGATTGATAGATAGAGAGATAGAGAGATAGTATTTAATAATTAATGATCTACTTAAAATGCCTCACATACCAAAACAAGTGGTTAGTGTGATTTCAAAGGACATTTAAACCATCTCTGATTGGTTTATTACATTATATTAACCAATATAATCTATTAGAGCGTGTTGTATTGTTATTGGACATACTGTAACTATGCCTGTGATCGTTAAAAAAAAAACGTGTTCTTTATCCCCGCGAGGAATACGCGGAAGTGAGCGTAATTCCTTTGAAACTATCCACTGCGCATGCGCAAAGCAAGCAGGACGGCACCGTGGGAAATAGTTAGACCTACTACAACAAATAAAGAACAATTGAGAAAACGTAAATTTGATCCATTATTTCGCTTTGGTTTCCTTGTTTATTATATTTCCCGTTTCGAGCTGAAAGCAATGAAACAAACGTCAGTTTTTAATATTTGGTTCATACAGAAAAACAGAAAAACAAAATATTGATTCGTTATTTCGTTTTTGGTTTGCCAGATTAAATGGAATAATTGAATGATCGGATGATACACGGACCATTAAGAGCTGGGGGTGAAAACTTTTGAACACAATGAAGATGGCCAAATTTGTCTTATTTTGTTGAAATGTAATTTTTTTTCCATTTAGTTCTGCCCTTTGTAAGCAACAGAAGATACTTGTATGTTTCCCGGTACACATTAAGTACAATTTACCTTGATCTTCAAATTCCAAAAGTTTTCTCTTAATGCATCTCGTTTCCTTCTGGAGCATCAGTGAATGTTTGAATCTTTTTGAATAGTTGTGTTAAATTGATTCAGGCTATCAATTTTTACATATCGTGTTCCTGGGGAATCAAACCCAATACCTTGCACAGTGCTCTACCAGTTGAGCTACAGGAACACTAGTTGAAACAGATGATTTTGAACAATTTGATGCATGTAACACTAACATTCAAATGTTTGGAGTCTATGTAACAACGAATCCAACAAAAAAAAAATTCAGCACGTCTGTATTTTAACATTGATCATAATCAGAAATGTTTCTTGAGCAGTAAATCATCATATTAGAATGATTTCTGAAGATGTGTCACTGAAGACTGGAGTAATGATGCTGAAAATTCAGCTTTGATCAAAGGAATAAATGACATTTTAACATAATATTCACATAGAAAAGAGTTGTTTTGTATTGTAATAGTCACAGTGTTACTATTTTACTGTAATTTGATTCAATAAATGGAGCCGTGGTGAGCATAAGAGATTTTTTATAAAGGCATAAAATATCTTACAGACCCCAAACTCTTGAATGGTTGTGTAAATTACAGTTATGATGTTCCTCCCAGTTAAACAGACAACAAATAATATGTTTATTAAGGGATCTAGAAAAATTATTTCAGTTTAAACCTACTAGATTAAAAATAGTACTCAATGTACTCCATTGATGAAATAGTAAAAAGTGCACATTGCCTGAAATGATATGAACAGCAGCTATGCTAATCTTTCTCCCTTTGTCTTCCTGTTTCTGTAAATGTCCATCCCAGGGTTATTAGAAACTGCACAGCACAGGACTTGCAGGACTTGTGAGGACTTCAGATGATACCAGTACTCAAAAGACCTTCGATGATGGCAACTATAGATGGACATACAAACTACCGCCACTGCAAAAAAGGTAATGTTAATTTGAAAGAGCTGTGTCACAGTATCAAGGGCTCCCTTATCAGTTCTGCTTTCAGTACTGGAGAGTAACAGATGCATTTTTTAAGTTGGCTTGAAAAAGCCAACTTACTGATCTACTATTTAATCTTATTATTAAGTTGGCTTGAAAAAGCCAACTTACTGATCTACTATTTAATCTTATTATGTTGGCTTGGCAACAAGCCAACATACTGTTATGCTATTTAAACTTCTTCTTTTTCTTATTATTATTTTTCTGACAGAAATTCTGTACGCTACTCCTCCTAGGGCTTTAAAGCCACAAGCCCCAAACTCGGCAGACACCTGCGGGATAGAGCGGTGGTGTGTGCTATATCTTTTCAGACTGATCAGACTTAAAGTTTTTTTTTTAATTAATTTTTAAATGTCAAATACATTACCCATAGACTTACATTGTCTGAGAAAAATTGCGCCCCTACAGTTGCAATGAGATTTAGGGGCGGAGTCGGGTTTCGTTTCACTTTTAAACCGGTTAAAAATAGAAGTAAATAATACAATTTCCCTCAAACTGACAAGCTAAACCAACATATCTGATTATTACAGGGGTTAGGGCTCATTAATAATTTATTTCTGGGCAGAGATCAATCAGAAAGACGAGAGAAGAATCAGCTGCTGCTCAGCTCAGGCTGTCTCCACGGAGCTCACAACGAGCGAATTTATTCTTATTTAAGACCTTTTATTATTAAATTATATCGGCGATTGCACGCAATCTACCCGTTAGAACACACCAAGAGCTAAATTCAGATGTTTCTGAACTGTTTAAAGTAATAACATGATATTTTCGCGGCAGCCAAATGTCCGGGAGCTCGCGATGTATGAACACTTGAAGTCCACATTTACAGCCTTCACATGAAAACACTGCAGCGAAACGGCACAAAACAATTAGAAGAATATATTATACACATGAAAATGAGTGTTTATATGTGCTTGTGAGATTTCTCTGTCAGACTGAAAGTCTGCGATGCTCAGCGTTGCATAACATGGTAAAGCAGAGCTACACTGGGACAAAAATGTTTTTTTGCATCATTGCAAAAATGCATCAGCATTTGCATCACTGATTATTTTTGTACCTACTTATGTGTTATGCTATGATTTAATATGAGCATTTATTAAAACAGAAATGTTATGCTATTTAAACTTCTTCTTTTTCTTATTATTATTTTTCTGACAGAAATTCTGTACGCTACTCCTCCTAGGGCTTTAAAGCCACAAGCCCCAAACTCGGCAGACACCTGCGGGATAGAGCGGTGGTGTGTGCTATATCTTTTCAGACTGATCAGACTTAAAGTTTTTTTTTAATTAATTTTTAAATGTCAAATACATTACCCATAGACTTACATTGTCTGAGAAAAATTGCGCCCCTACAGTTGCAATGAGATTTAGGGGCGGAGTCGGGTTTCGTTTCACTTTTAAACCGGTTAAAAATAGAAGTAAATAATACAATTTCCCTCAAACTGACAAGCTAAACCAACATATCTGATTATTACAGGGGTTAGGGCTCATTAATAATTTATTTCTGGGCAGAGATCAATCAGAAAGACGAGAGAAGAATCAGCTGCTGCTCAGCTCAGGCTGTCTCCACGGAGCTCACAACGAGCGAATTTATTCTTATTTAAGACCTTTTATTATTAAATTATATCGGCGATTGCACGCAATCTACCCGTTAGAACACACCAAGAGCTAAATTCAGATGTTTCTGAACTGTTTAAAGTAATAACATGATATTTTCGCGGCAGCCAAATGTCCGGGAGCTCGCGATGTATGAACACTTGAAGTCCACATTTACAGCCTTCACATGAAAACACTGCAGCGAAACGGCACAAAACAATTAGAAGAATATATTATACACATGAAAATGAGTGTTTATATGTGCTTGTGAGATTTCTCTGTCAGACTGAAAGTCTGCGATGCTCAGCGTTGCATAACATGGTAAAGCAGAGCTACACTGGGACAAAAATGTTTTTTTGCATCATTGCAAAAATGCATCAGCATTTGCATCACTGATTATTTTTGTACCTACTTATGTGTTATGCTATGATTTAATATGAGCATTTATTAAAACAGAAATGTGTATTTTAAGAATACGTTTTATAACGTGCTCCGAGCATTCAACACATCGAGTTGGCTTCAGCCCCGCGCTGCGGGAAAGCTGAACTGAGCAGCTGGTGACTCGCGCTGTGTTCGGTGCGAGAGAGAGCCGCGTCTCACGGACATTAACACTGAACAGAGCTCTCGTTCAGGACGTTCACGTCCTCCTGCACCTGAACGAACAAATACGAATCGCAGTATAAATAAACAGAAAAAAAGAGCGAAAAGCGAAAGAGCTCAATTCAGCAGCGCGGTGTTCTGGTGTTCAGGGAGCAAGCAGAGACTCGTCTCAAAGTCTTCTTGCTTTTGTACCGACAACAAGTACATACAAAATATGTCGAAATACCCGTGTTGGAAAATGTGTTCGAAAGATTATGTGTTTATGTCTTAAGTCAAAGTAAAGAGTTGCAAAAAAACCGGATGTGTATCATTATAATGGATGCGTTTGTCTCTTAAGGCGACCGCGCCTAATTCACTAGCTCTGCTGCAGTTTCTTTAATGTACGAAAATGAAAGTAAATCACTCACTGCTCTTGATTGAATTACCTTGTAGTACAAGAATTTATCCAAAGTCAATCCAAAAATCAGATAGAATTGTTTTACTAGTGGGTGCAGGCCACTAGTTCATTTATGTAAGTGAGTATGGCAAAATAGTGTGTGAAATCTGTGAAATATTATACCCAAAAATTCTTTATACTGTAGGCTACCAGTGAAATTTATTAAAAAAAAAATAATAATTAGGGACCTGACCATGTTTTGATTAAGTGTTTCTTTCTTTACAAGTATACTTTCTTTCTGTACAACTCTAACCCCAGCTACAAGACAGAGCAATGCACTGTGTCTACTGTAAGAAATAGAACAAGGCATGTGGTTTAAAAGATGGCAAGTAAAACAAAAAGCACATCTGTATGCAATACAGTTTCATTATTGTTCATTTTTATCCAGTAATTACTATAAATAATTTGGGCGACCAAATCATGTTTTGTGCCAGTAACTGAAAAAGTGGTGACTGATAAGAGCCACCAGTGGAAAAAGTTAGTGTAGTTCCCTGTGGTAAAGTCATTTATATATATTTTTTAAGAGCATCTTAAAATAAAATATATATTCAGAATGCACACAATCCACCCTTTAGAACACAACGAGAGCAAAATCCAGGGGTTTTTGAGCCGTGTATGTGTGCAAAACGCAATATTTGACATTGTGAAGGGAAAAAAAGTTACATGACAGCCGTGTTTTGGGGCGAGATCGGACAAATAAATACACATTTCATTCACACTGACAAGCTAAACCAACATATGTTATTATTATCGGGTCAGATCTCATTAATAAATTATGTCTCACACAATCCACCCATTAGAACACAAGAAGAGCAGAATTCAGGTGTTTTTGAGCTGTGTATGTGTGCAAAATAGGTATTGATGCTGGATTGAATATTAAAAGAGATTGCATTCACCAGCTGCTTTCAGTATGTTGTCCACACGATGGCGCCACAGGATAAATACTAAATACTTCAAGATATATTTAGAGACAAAGCAGTTCTTACAAATAAATACATAAATATCCTATTTTCAAGTAAATTATGATTCCTTCTATGAGTACTATTATATGCACAACGTGAAAATAGAGTCAAATTGAATGGTATTTAGGAGATTATAGTTTTAGCATTATTACTATATTGGGCCTTATTGAAGTTTATAAAAAATTATAATGAATATTTATAAATGTTTTATTTATGCACATAAATAAATTTGAAATATTACACGAGTTTGAATGAGTTTAAATTGATTAGAAATAGTTCATAGAAGCTAACTTTGATTGAGTCTAATGGGATTTGGAGCTTGGCTCATCTGAACATCCTGACAATTAAAGTCTATGGGATTTTTATGATTTTTAATATTTATTTTTATTAAAACCGTAAGTCCAATAAGTTAGAAAAAATATAGCACACCTCATCTGTTCAAAGACTTGAACATCATCTCCTAGATATCATTAAATTTTAACATATTTTAATAGTATTGCCAATATTTTTATCAAGTTATCACACATTACTGAAAAAGTGAAGAAGGGACACTGATAGTTATCTATTTTCATGTTGTGCATATAATAGTACTAACAAAAGGACTCATAATTTACTTGAAAAGATACATGTCCATTGTGTAACTGCATCATCTATACACACCATTGTGCTTGGACCCCTTTTGATCTCCTTGATTTAAAATGCATTGTTTCAGTTATCGAGTGTGTCGTTGCCCACAACGCGACGGTGACAGGACTGTGAAATACATACACGAGAAAAATAGGCATGACTTATTTCACATCCAGCTAGACAACCCTGTCGTAGCTGTTATCATAGCCCAGGCTTTTTATTAAAAAAGAAAACAGCAAGGGACCATGGAAAAAGACTGTTGCAGGTGTATTTTTTATGGTATTATTTTTTTCATTTTTTGCAGCAGGGCAACTCAAGAATGTAGGGCACACAAGTACTGTGGCTCTTTTGCTCCATGGCCAAGATGGCCAAGCAAACATCAAAGTTAGTTCACTAACTTTTAATTCTAGTTATTATTATTATTATTATTATTCTTCTGAGCCAAATTTTAAACACTATCTCCTCCTAGAGCTTTCAAGCTAGAACCACCAAACTCGGGTCAGACCTTCAGACTGGTCTGACTCGGGTTGCTATATCTTTTCTAACTGATTCTGCTTATGGTTTTCGTAAACCAGACTACCAAAACCACCTTAAATCCCATAGACTTTCATTGCGGGGGAACAAACTTTTGAAAAATAAGGCATATAATATATTTAAGCTGTCTACTACCAGGGCAAACCTTAAAAACTCTCTACTGAGAATACAGCTAAAACCAGCCTAAGCTGATCAGTTGTTTTGGCTAGTCTCCCAAACTGGTTTTTAAGTGGTTTTGACCACTCTCACGCTGGTCTTAGCTGGGTTTTAGCTGGTTTTTACTGAATCCACTGTTTTTAGCTGGTTTTTGCCAGATTCGCATAGAAACATGCTAACAACATGCTAGTTACTCACTAATCAGACTAGAAACATACTTCTAACAAGTTTTAAAGTGGTTTTGGCCACTGTCACGCTGGCCTTAGCTGGTCTTAGCTGGTTTTAGGTGGTTTTCTTTACTGAATCAACTGGTTTTAGCTAGATTATCATAGAAACATGTTAATGCCATGTTAGTAACTTGCTAATCAGACTAGAAACATACTTCTAACATGGTTTAAAGTGGTTTTGGCCACTGTCAAGCTGGCTTTAGCTGGTCTTAGCTGGTTTAAGGTGGTTTTCTTTAATGAATCAACTGGTTTTAGCTAGATTATCATAAAAACATATTAACAACATGTTAGTAATTTGCTAATCAGTCTAGAAACATACTTCTAACATGGTTAAAAGTGGTTTTGGCCCCTTTCAAGCTGGCTTTAGCTGGTCTTAGCTGGTTTTAGGTGGTTTCCTTTACTGAATCAACTGGTTTTAGCTAGATTATCATAGAAACATGTTAACAACATGTTAGTAACTTGATAATCAGACTAGAAACATACTTCTTACATGGTTTAAAGTGGTTTTGGCCACTGTCAAGCTGGCTTTAGCTGGTCTTAGCTGGTTTTAGGTGGTTTTCTTTACTGAATCAACTGGTTTTAACTAGATTATCATAGAAACATGTTAATAACATGCTAGTAACTTGCTAATCAGACTAGAAACATACTTCTAACATGGTTTAAAGTGGTTTTAGCCACTGTCAAGCTGGTCTTAGCTGGTTTCTAACTGAATCAACTGGTTTTAGCTCGATTATCATAGAAACATGTTAACAACATGTTAGTAACTTGATAATCATGTCAAAAACATGCTTTTAACATGGTTTTAAAGTAGTTTTGGCCACTGTCACGCTGGTCTTAGCTGGTTTCTAACTGAATCAATTGGTTTTACCTGGATTAGCATAGAAACATGTTAGTCACTTGCTAGCCATGCTAGCCACATGCTAGTCACATTTTAATCATGCTAGCAACATGCTAGTTGTATACTAATCATTCTAAAAACATGCTAGAGACATACTAGCAACATGCTAATCATGCTACAAACATGCTAACGACATGCTAGTCACTTGCTAATCATGTTAATAAAATGCTAGCAACATGAAAATCATGCTAGAGACATGCTAGCCACATGCTAATCATGCTACTAAAATGTTAACAACATGCTAATCATGCTACAAACATGCTAGCAACATGCTAATCATGCTAGCAAAATGTTAGCGACATGCTAGCAACATGCTAATCATGCTAGAAACATGCTAACAACATGCTAGAGACATGCTAGCCACATGCTAATCATGCTAGAAACATGTTAGCAAAATGCTAATCATGCTACAAACATGCTGGCAACATGCTAATCATGCTAGCAAAATGTTAGCGACATGCTAGCAACATGCTAATCATGCTAGAAACATGCTAACAACATGCTAGCCACATGCTAATCATGCTAGAAACATGCTAGCAACATGCTAATCATGCAGAAACATGCTAGCAACATGCTAATCATGCTAGCAAAATATTAGTTACATGCTAACAACATGCTAATCATGCTACAAAAATGCTAGCAACATGCTAGCAACATGCTAATCATGCTACAAACATATTAGCAACATGCTAATCATGCTAACAAAATGCTAGCGAAATGTTAACAACATGCTAATCATTCTACAAACATGCTAGTGGAATGCTAGCAACATGCTAATCATGCTAGCAAAATGCTAGCAAAATGCTAATCATGCTACAAACATGCTAACGACATGCTAGTCACTTGATAATCATGTTAATAAAATGCTAGCAACATGAAAATCATGCTAGAGACATGCTAGCCACATGCTAATCATGCTACTAAAATGTTAACAACATGATAATCATGATACAAACATGCTAGCAACATGCTAATCATGCTAGCAAAATGTTAGCGACATACTAGCAACATGCTAATCATGCTCGAAACATGCTAACAACATGCTAGCCACATGCTAATCATGCTAGAAACATGTTAGCAACATGCTAATCATGCTACAAACATGCTAGCAACATGCTAATCATGCTAGCAAAATGTTAGCGACTTGCTAGCAACATGCTGATCATGCTAGAAACATGCTAGTCACATGCTAGAAACATGCTAGAAACATGCTAGTCACATGCTAGAAACATGCTAGCAAAATGCTAATCATGCTAAAATCATGCTCTCAACATGCTAGAAACATGTTAACAACTTTGCTAATCATGCTAACGACATGGTAGTCACTTGCTTATAATGCTAGTAATATGTTAATCACTTTCTTTTTTAAACTTCTTAACTTTTCAAACTTTTACATTTTTAAAACTTTTTAAGCTCTTCAAACTTTCTAAATTTTTCTAACTTTCTGGCCAGGCTTTTTCAAGCCAACTTAAAGTTTGAAAACAAACTTTACTATCTAGTTTTTGTTTGATGCTTTTTGTTTGATGTTTTTATTAGTACATATACGTTATCTTGCACATTTTATCTCCCCAACAGATTCTAATTTGAAAGTTTATAATGCATGTTCGCTACTCCCAATTCAGAAGACTGAATCAGCCTGTGTATCTGAATGTTTCTCATACTCACTCCTCTCTGCCGCGTCTGAATTTGGAATTTTCCTTAGCTGTCAGTTATAAACGTCAAAATTAAAAGAAATAAACATTTGAAATATATCAGTCTGTGTGTAATGAATAAATATAATATACAAGTTTCACTTTTTGAATGGAATTAGTGAAATAAATCAACTTTTTGATGATATTCTAATTATATGACCAGCACCTGTATATCATTGCTCTTTTGTTGATTTTGATTGCTTCCATTGTCCTCATTTGTAAGTTGCTTTGGATAAAAGTGTCTGCTAAATGTAAATGTAATGTTAATGTGTATTTAACTATATTTATAAATATTTATCTGTATTTTTTATTTTGTAATAATGTAAATGTATTTGTTTTATATCTGTACATGCAGTTGTATTCATGTATGTATATTTATTTGTCTAATTTTTATATTTTAATAAAGCAGTTTACATGAATGTTTTCTTTATTCTGGATGAATTAAATATTCTTTTGTGTCTAGAAAGGGTAAATATGGGCCATATCTAACCCAGAAGTCAGCCACAACTGGGACGGATCTGGGCCACATCTCAGAAATGGCGTGGTTGACATCTGGGCCAGGTGTCGCCCATGCCATTTGTGAGATGTGGCATGGATCTGGTATGGTTGTGGCTGACTTCTTTCAGACAAAACTGGGCCAGATCTGACCCAGATGTCACCCACACCATTTCTGAGATGTGGCCCAGATCTGGTTCAGTTGTGGCTGACATATGTCAGCCAGACTCAGGTTGAGTCATCGCTGTCATTCCGCGCGGTATGTGGGCCAGAAGAATATGGGAGATGTGGGCCACAACTGGGCCACATGTCATTTTCTATCTGGGTTTAATGTGAATATACTATTAAGTGATATGTTTACTGGCTAAATAGTTTGTAGAAGCCTTCAATACTAATTAATTTGTTAAATGCTACTCAGTACAACACTGGTCCTCAAAAAAATCTTTCAATGGACAGAATCACAATTTCTTTTTTAATTTCATCAATTTTTTTTTTTTTTTTTTTGTGGAACAGCAAGTTTAAATCACAAACCAAATCAAGTCATTTCATTTGCAATAAAATGAAATTTCAATAGAACGTTTTTTTTAATTGTCATATTTGTGTTGCAAAATTAAAAAACTATTGCACAGTTAATTAAATTGGGAAAGACAAAATCACAAAATTCAAGTCCAAAATAATATGCAAAAATAACAATGGGTCCAGTAAAAAATGTATCTGTCCTTCATATCCATCACAAGCAATATAAAATTAACTGCAGTGGTGATAAAAGTGTGTGCATAGCAACAGTTTATGGCTCACTGTCTTTTGGTTCTGCATTGTGAATAATGATATTTGCTTTAAAGTCTGTAATGGGAAAAGCTGCAATGTTTTTGACTTCTGTGACCACTGGATGATGAAATCAGATGTGTTTTAAAAACCACACTGGCTAAAAGGGGCACCTTAAAGTTTCATGATTTCTTATAGTAATAGGGTAATAGGGTGTTTTACAAATTTCCTTAAAGTCACACAATTCACCATTCAATATTAAGTGACTCTCACGTGAAGACGAGCACTTGTGTGTTCTTAAAAGGTGAGACTTCAACCAGTGGTTTTAAAGGAGCAGATGCAATCTGTGTAGAGGCAGGGTAGTTGGCAGTATCTTCCCTGGTAGTGGCACAATTGGTCATGTTTCAAAAAGGACCTCCTGGGCAGGGTGTTCAAATCTGCATATGTTGCCCTGCATCAACCTAATAAAAAAACAAAAAAAACAATACAGTGGTAACGTTAGAACGAATTATTTTGGCAACAACATAAGATTTTATTTTATGTTTACCACCAGGGATACATTAATTCTTTGCTGGAGAACAATATAAAATAACAACTTAAAAGGGATAGTTCACCCAAAAATCATAATTATGTTATTAATAACTCACACACATGTCGTTCCAAAGTAAGTAAGACCTCTATTTATCATCAGAACACAGTTTAAGATATTTTAGATTTAGATTCCATGTGACATCAGAGGGTCAGTTAGAATTTTTTGAAGCATCAAATACATTTTGGTCCAAAAATATGAAAAACTGCGACTTTATTCAGCATTGTCTTCTCTTCTGTGTCTGTTGTGAGAGAGTTCAAAACAAAGCAGTTTGTCATATGCGGTTCGCGAACGAATCATTTGATGTAACCAGATCTTTTTGAACCAGTTCACCAAATCGAACTGAATCCTTTTAAACGGTTCGAGTCTCAAATATGCATTAATCCACAAATGACTTAAGCTGTTAACGTGTTTAATGCGGCTGACACTCCCTCTGAGTTCAAACAAACCAATATCCCGGAGTAATTCATTTACTCAAACAGTACTGTTGGTTTTAAACGATTCAGTTCGATTTGGTGAACTGGTTAAAAAAGATCCGGTTACATAGAATGGTTCATTTGCGAACAGGATATCACAAACTGCTTTGTTTTGAACTCTCTCACAACAGACACAAAAGAGAAGACAATGCTGAATAAAGTCGTAGTTTTTGCTATTTATGGACCAAAATGTATTTGATGCTTCAAAATATTCGAACACACATTTTGGCATTTTGCCTTTTTCTCATTTACCCACATTTCTTTATCGCTCAAATGCATCAGTAACTTTAAGCAGTCATAACATGCAATGCATTGACATGGATTTAACATTTCAGAAAGAAACAAGTGCAAATAAAACGTTAATCTTCTCTGTGGTTGCATTTTAGGACCTTTTGAAACCTGGATTTAAAACATTTTAATGCTGATTAAGGCCTTATCTTTTCATTAACAAATTTAAGACTTCTAAAGGATCCACGGACATCCTGAGTACAGTAGGGACAAATATTTAATGGAACTGCAAAGATTGTGTACTGGTGTTTGGTGTTTGACTGATTGTGGCGGCCTGTCTGGGCCAAATTTTTGTCCCAGTCCAGCCCTGCATTAGAAACTTACCTAATTTGCAGTCTTCCATTAAAATTCCGTAAGCCTCTGCAGGAATGTTGCTACCCGGGAGTTGATGGCTGCAACTTTTCTCTGTACAGTTCCACCTGTCTTTTGGCTTGTACCGAATTTTGCAGTGCACTTTGCTGCTGGCCCGAGAACTTTCGGTTTCTGTGGTAGCACCCCCCCACCTCCACAATGGTTGCATAGGTGCACTGGAACAATCCTTCCTTGGAGTTGGACAAAAACTACGATAAAACCTGTTGGAAAGCATCTTTTACAGCGATTTTTGTGTGAACATATCAGTGAACATCCCTGACCACTCGGTGAGTTTCAAGTCTTTGTAAATGAAAGTTTAATGCATTTTAGGAAGGATTGTTCCAGTGCCCATATGCAACCATTGTGGAAATGGGGGGGTGCTACCACAGAAACCGAAAATTCTCGGGCCAGCAGCATGTGTCCAAATTTCAATCTTAACCGTTCTATTTCATTAGAAACAATCTGAAAACAGAGCTTTAAATGTAAAATACTGAACTTGTCCTTTAAAAAAATAACAAATAATTAATCTACAAGCAATAACACAAATAGATATATACAATAGAACAAAGATACAAAATGCTTTTAAGGGTTTTCAGATAGGTCAATCAGTAGTTCTTAGGTCCAGAAATTAAATAAAGTAATCAAATATAAAATAACACTGCAAATTATCTAAATAAAGGTCAATCCTTATTCAAGTTACAAAAACGTTATTCAGTGAAGAGCAGTGAGTGATTTTTTTTTGTCTTTTATAGTTTGATTGACAATCACAAACACAGAAAGCAGCAGGACTATTAGGCTGGTGTCACTTTAAGAGTGCGAATGCACGGATCCAATATAATGATACACATGCATTATTTCTCTACTTTACAACTGTTTAGCCATAGCCGACTATATTTAGATTTTTTTTTTTTTTTTTTGCATTTTAAGATACATTTCTGTGAATTTGTCTGTTTAAGTGCAGGGAGTCATGAATGAGAATTACTTTTATTATTAGTATATATATATATATATATATATATATATATATATATATATATATATATATATATATATACACATACTGTATTTTTCGGACTATATGTCGCACCTGAGTATAAGTCGCATCAGTCCAAAAATATGTAATGACGAGGAAAAAAACATATATAAGTTGCACTGGACTATAAGGCTACATTCACACTACAGGGCTTAATGCTCAATTCCGATTTTTTTTTAAAAATCAATTTTTTTGCAAGGACGTTTACATTTCCAATTTAATGCGACCTTTTGTGATCTCCTGTGTGAACGTGAAATGACCCAGAAGTGACCCGCATGCGCAGAAGAGTACTTAACAGTGAACAACATCAATCGTTGTTTGCGGAAGTAGCTAACGTTAAACATGGATGTCAACAACAGTGTAGTCAACAGTGGAGCTCTTTTTGCAATATTAAAGTTATTTTCCCAATGGAGCCAGCACAATTACAATCTTCTCGTTTTAAAAAGAAAATTAAAAAGAAGGTTTTTGGCCATGGCGTTTTGTGGAGCAGTGTTAGCAACGTCGGTACAGAGAAACATGTGGGTGCTGAGTCAGGAGTGGTGGGATACTGATGTGAGTAGCTCTTCTCGTTCCCACCTACTTCAACGCAGAATTATGACGTTTGTAGCGTATCAGTGACGTACCGGTAGGATATATGTGGCCTGGCCGTTCAGACGGAGGTCACATTTCAAAAGATCGGTAACGTATCGGATTCAGAACCACATACCAAGAGAAAGCACCAAGAGAAAACATTACCGTCTCCAGCCGCGAGAGGGCGCTATATGCTGCTTAGTGTAGTTTACAGGAGCACTCAGCAGCATCTCTGGCAGTATAGAGCGCTCTCTCGCGGCTGGAGATGGTAATTTTTTCTCTTGATTCATCTCTCTTGGTTCATGTCAAATTAATTTTGATAAATAAGTCGCACCTGACTATAAGTCGCAGGACCAGCCAAACTATGAAAAAAAGTGTGATTTATAGTCCGGAAAATAAGGTGTGTATATATATAGTGGGGATCGAAAGTTTGGGAACCCCTTGCAGAATCTGTGAAAATAAGAGTAATTTTCAAAAAATAAGAGAGATCATACTAAATGCATGTTATTTTTTATTTAGTACTGTCCTGAGTAAGATATTGTACATAAAATATATTAACATTTAGTCTACAAGACAAAAGAATTGCTGAAATTATTAACCCTCTGGGGACGGATTAGGCGGTACCGCCCAAAATGGCATACTTTTACAAATGTGTAGTTATCTCAAAAACTATTAATGCTAGAGAGATGCGGGTTTTTTTGCCGTCTTCCTCAGATTCCGCTGAAAACAGCGGTGTCCAGTTTGTATATTAAACACTTCCCTTATTGCGCAATACCACTGCGTAAACAGGCCAATGAAAACGATTGTGCTAGGCAGATTCAACACGCAACAGCCAATGGAAAAATTGCCGCTGGGAGGAGTCTTTTTCTAACCCAATCAGAGGAAGGTTATGTCTTCTAGCGATTCAGAGGACTCTGTAGCTCTGCTGTAGCCATGTAAAAGCTGGCTGGACTAAAGTAAAAGACATGTAATCAATAAGCGTTCAGAGAATCAGCATCAGGGTGGATAAAGCAGAACGCGATCGGAGTGTTACAGAGAGCGATCGGAGTATTAGCGAGCACAAAGAGATAAATTCGAGCGATCGGAGAATCAGCATCACGTGGAGAAAGCAGAAAGTGATCGGAGTGTTAGCGAGCACAAAGAGATAAATTCGTGAGAGATACAGCATTATTATAGAATTGTTTTATCAAAATGGCAAGCAGTAAAAGATTTACGGCAGAACAAGCTCTGGAACAATTACTGGAAAGGCCTGGAAAGGCCTTGCTTTGCTCACTGGCATGCCTAGGACTGTTTTTTAAAAAAAGTTAATTATTTAATTGTTCTTTACACATTTGATTAAACAATAACACATTTCTGTCCAGCAAAGAGTTTGAAAAAATATATTTTCTTTGTTCAAAAACTGTTCTATATTGTGTGTTTTCAGTAATAAATGACAAAAATCTAATTTTCGTTTTTGAAATTCTCTAGTTTATTGTAAAATTTTTCACTCATACTTCCTTTATATAAACATATTGCATGCATGCTTATGGTAGCTTAGGGTCTTCTGAATCCATAGATACCAAACACAGGATGTTTCATCTCCTTTACATATGATTTATAAGCCCAAATATAAAAATAGAGAAAACAGACCAAAAAGGGCTTAGTCCCAAAAATAAAAAAAACGCCTAGGACTGTTTGTAAATAAAGTTAATTATTTAATTGATCTTTACACATTTGATTGAACATTAACCCATTTCTGTCAAGCAAAGAGTTTGAAAAATATATTTTTGGGTCAAAAACTTTTAACTATTGTTGTGTGAGGTAGGATTTTCAGTAATAAATGACAAAAATCTCATTTTCGTCTTTGAAATTCTCTAGTTTATTGTACAATTTTTCACTCATACTTCCTTTATAGACATATTGCATGCATGCTTATGGTAGCTTAGGGTCTTCTGAATCCATTGATACCAAATACATGGTGGTCCATCCTCATTACATATGGTTTATAAGCCGAAATGTAAAAATAGAGAAAACGGACCAAAAAGGGCTTAGTCCCCTAAGGGTTAAAATAACCCCACTCAAAAGTTTGGGAACCCTTGGTTCTTAGTACTGTGTTCTGTTACTTGATGATCCTCGACTGTCTTTCTGTTTTGTGATGGTTGTGCATGAGTCCCTTGTTTGTTCTGAACAGTTAAACTGAGCAGCGTTCTTCAGAAAAATCTTTAAGGTCCTGCAGATTCTTCAGTTTTCCAGCATCTTTGCATATTTGAACCCTTTTCAGCAGGGACTTTATGATTTTGAGATACATCCTTTCACACTGAGGACATTTGAGGGACTCAAACACAACTATTTAAAAAGATTCAAACATTCACTGATGCTCCAGAAGGAAACAAGATGCATTAAGAGCTGGGGGTGAAAACTTTTGAACACAATGAAGATGGCCAAATTTGTCTTATTTTGTTGAAATATTTTTTTTTTCCATTTAGTTCTGCCCTTCTTAAGCAACAGAAGATACTTGTATGTTTCCCGGGACATAAATTAAGTACAATTTACCTTGATCTTCAAATTCTGAAAGTTTTCTCTTAATGCATCTCGTTTCCTTCTGGAGCATCAGTGAATGTTTGACTCTTTTTTAATAGTTGTGTTTGAGTCCCTCAAATGTCCTCAGTGTGAAAAGATGTATCTCAAAATCATAAAGTCACTGCTGGAAAGGGTTTAAATATGCAAAGATGCTGGAAAACTGAAGCATCTGCAGGACCTTAAAGATTTTTCTGAAGAACGCTGCTCAGTTTAACTGTTCAGATCAAACAAGGGACTCATGCACAACCATCACAAAACAGAAAGACAGTCGAGGATCATCAGGTAACAGCACACAGTATTAAGAACCAAGGGTTCCCAAACTTTTGAGGGGGTTATTTTAATAATTTCGGCATTTTTTTTGTCTTGTGGACTAAATGTTAATATCTTTTATGTACAATATCTTACTCAGGACAGTACTAAATAAAAAATAACATGCATTTATTTTTCTCTTATTTTTTGAAAATTACTCTTATTTTCACAGATTCTGCAAGGGGTTCCCAAACTTTCGATCCCCACTGTACATATATATATATATATATATATATATATATATATATATATATATATATATATATATATATATATATATATATATATATATAATCAATCAACATTCTTCAAATTATCTTCTTTTTGTATTACACAAAAGAAAGTCATACAGGTTTAGAATGACATGGGGTGTGAATACATGATATACATGAATTTTAACTTTGGGTTAACTAATCCATAAGTAGGGAAGACCAGGGACAGTTGTAACACTTTTTGCAATTTTTAGCAATTCATCAAAAAAATTTTTTACTGGAATAACAAATTTTTATATTATAAACTTCAATCTATCAGCTGCTAAAACAATGTATTTAAGTGGATTTATAAAATATGTACAGGTTGCAAAATTGATTTTAATACAGTCTCTCCACTGTTACAACCGTCCCAGTGTACATGTAACATGTTTAAAATCTGCATAATGAATCAATCATATACTCAAAATAGAAAATATTATTTATCAGTCATGTTATTGTGAGTATTAATTTCATGTTTTTAGGTAATGATTACCTTTTTTACACAAATGACACACAAAAAGAGGATGAAACTGTCAAATTATAATGCAAGAAAATTATTTATTTGGTAGAACACCTCAAAAAAGGTTAAACATGTACTCAAACATTCTCAAAAACTGGGGGGGGGGCTTGGTAGGCCTAGTATGATTTACAGTTGTGGCAAGTGTAAAAATGGAGTCCAGTACTCTGGAAAGTGTCTTTGATCCCTGGCTCCTCTTCTTGTGGAATCGGTGCAGGGTCACATGGCAAATCCCATATGATTTGGCCATGCCTCTGCCTGACTTTCCCTGTCTGATTTCATCGGAAGCCTTTTCCAGCACAGGAAATGGGACTCCCCTGTCTGTCTTCCTCTTTCTGATATTTGGCATGCTGTCTTATCACACTGACTATCTTTATATAAAAAAAGATGATCACCTTAAAATGTGATTCGATGACATTTTACATTTAATTTGCAATGCACATTGTACATTTTACTTTAATTTGCACACTGAAGGGAAACTATGCAGTTTTTTTTTTTAGCTTGATTCGTTTTTAAAATATAAATGAAACGAGGCGTTACAACCATCCCAGTACCACCAACCATGTTTTCATCTCATGTGAGCTAGCTTGACTGCTAGTTTGACACTTGTTAGCCATTTCTATTTTTAGCTTACAAAACAGTGATTCTAATAATACTTGTTTGAATTCATAGAAATTTGATCCTATATATTACAGACATCCCAAGTCTCCCGGAAGTTCCGGGAGTCTCCCGCATATTGAAAGCGGCTCCCTGAGACCTGCAAATTAGTTAAAATCTCCCGGAATCTAGACCGAGCGAGCAAAAGCGTGCATGCGAAACAGATACTGTATTTCAAACAGTGTAGCGCGCACGGCAGAGAGAGAGGGAGAGGGAGCGAGTAGTGATGTGTCGTTCTTGAACGATTCGTTCATTTTGAACGAATCTTTAATGTGACTCGGGAAGAACGAGTCGTCTCGGGGAGTGATTCGTTCAGTCGCGCATGCGCATTATTCTATAGGTTCTGTTCTAGTAGTAGTAATTCACCTGTCATTCAATGCAGTCTTGAGCCGGAAAGAGAATTGATTAGTTCATAGTTCGAGTCTATTGGGTTTTTGACTCGTTCCTCAATCACGTGACAGCCCAATACGTTAAACCCAATGCAGCATGAGCCGGAAAGAGAATTGATTAGTTCATAGTTCGAGTCTATTGGGTTTTTGACTCGTTCCTCAATCACGTGACAGCCCAATACGTTAAACCCAATGCAGCATGAGCCGGAAAGAGAATTGATTAGTTCATAGTTCGAGTCTATTGGGTTTTTGACTCGTTCCTCAATCACGTGACAGCCCAATACGTTAAACCCAATGCAGCATGAGCCGGAAAGAGAATTGATTAGTTCATAGTTCGAGTCTATTGGGTTTTTGACTCGTTCCTCAATCACGTGACAGCCCAATACGTTAAACCCAATGCAGCATGAGTCGGAAAGAGAATTGATTAGTTCATCTCATGAGTCTTCGGGTCGAGTCGTTCCTTAATCACGTGACAGACCCATACGCTAAAACCATAGACACTGACTAAAATAATGCAGATAATTGAATAGTTCATCTTTCGGTTCTTCGGGTTTTTCGTTCTTTTGTACTGTGTGACAACATTGGCTAGAGTAATTAGTTCATTTACAACTTTCCTTACAAAATGGGTGCGTAGTACTTATTTATTATTAGTATTATTTACTCTTACAGTAACGTGATGCATTTCTGGTTTCAAATTGTTGTTTTTAATTTCTGTCATGGTGGTACTTTTCCATAACACTGAATGTGGAAATAAAGAGTTGGTTATGCTTAAAATGTTGATCTTTTTTCTGTCTGTTTGTTTGTTTTTGTTTAATTGTTTATTATTAAATCAGATTGTCTGTGTAAACCATACTTTTGTAACATATGACATTTTATAAACATTAAAAACACTGTACATACTTTTGAATAGTTGTTTATTGTTTATTACAGAAAAGCTTTGTAACAAAGAGGACAACTATTCCAAAATAAAGTAAAATAATAAAAATGTAAATAATTAAAAATGAAATTAAAATTAAAAGATAATAAAGCCACAGGGTCTAATAACCTTAACAAATGAACTTTAAAAGTACAATATAAAAAAAAGAAAAACTAAATATTGCACAACAAGCTATTCCCAAAATAGTTTTTAACCATTTGAATAAAAAATAAATGAAAATTAAGAGATACTAAAGCTATGGAGCCTTATAACAATAACAAATTACCTTTTAAAATCACAACAACAAAGATATTGCACAACAAGCTAGTCTTTTTCTAAATAAATAAAAATAAATAAGCTTTAAAATAAATAACACACTGTGGCTATATTTTTAGGACTTGCTTTAAGGCATGTTTACATTATTAAAAAAACAACAAGCTCCCTGACCTTGGATGGGCTGAGTCTGTGAGTTCTTCTATCTGAGATAATCTGCCCAGTTTTAGAAAAAAAAAAATTCAGATGGCACGGATGTGGCCACAATGCAAAGTCTTGTCTTTGTGACTTCAGAAAGGCTTGTGTATACTGGTGAACATCTCCACCAGGCCAGAGGGTCTGATGTGCGGGGTAAGAGTGGCTCTGCAAGGTTGGCCATCATAGCATCTGAGGTCTTAGAAGAGGTAGCAGAAGTCCTCAAGCTTGCTACCCTCTCGTCAAAGTCTTCCCAAAACATGGCCCCTGCACTGGCAGTGAACCAGGATCTGAAACTCCTCACTCTGAGCTGGGTTAAAACTGTTAAAGCTGAAGTTATCATAACCTTAATGTCTTTAACATTTGTCTTTAACATTAATAATTCAAATTCAAAATGTTATTTGCTTTTAATGTATGTCATTATGTCCTTTTTTGAGCAATCTTCTTATACATATATTACACCAATATGTCAAGTCTGCCTAGGAAAAGCAATTATTATACCGGCAAACTCAAAATTGGAGTAAAAATGAACAAACTAGTCTATAAATACTTTTTATTGTAAGCTTGGATTATTATATTATTATATAGCCTAGTGTTTATTTACCGATAGACAGTCAAGAAGACAAATTAATCAAAATTTTATTTATAACAGGGTTTTATTTATTTATAAAATAATAACAAACCACAGATCCTCAACAAACAGTAACAAAAACACAGTGACAGAAATGTCAGAAATAGCGCATGGGGCTGTCACGTGATTAAGGAACGATTCAAACTCAACCCGAGACCCGAAAGACTCATGAGATGAACTAATCAATTCTCTTTCCGGCTCAAGACTGCGTTAGTTTTGCGTATGGGGCTGTCCGTGATTAAGGAACGAGTCAAACTCGACCCGATAGACTCATGAGATGAACTAATCAATTCTCTTTCCGGCTCAAGACCGCGTTAGTTTCGCGTATGGAGCTGTCACGTGATTAAGGAATGACTTAAACCCGAAGACTTCTTGTCAGATAAGAGGTGAGATGAGCTAATCACAGACTGAAGACCCAGGTAAAGAATGAGTATTTTTTCTTTATCTCATAGCATTTTATTTTTGTATTGTTTGTAGTGTGATCAACGTTTGCGTAAGTACTAGATGTGTTGGGGAGGTAGCACTTAATATTTTAATAACATTTTGCTAAAATGAACGAAATGAACGAAATGACTCGAAAAAAGATTCGTTCATTTTGCTGAACGAGACTCAAAAGTCCGAGTCGGTAAAATGATCCGAACTTCCCATCACTAGGAGCGAGAGACCTTGAGTGTGTGTGCTAATGTGCGTGTGTGCGAAGCGCATGTCAGACAGAGAGCATCCTGATTGGCCTGTTTCTGCAAATCAACCAATCAATTGTCAGTGTGGGCGGGCTTTCACCTCTTCTCCCGAACAAAAATAATCAGTTATGTCTCTCTAGAAACAGGAGCACCATGGCAGAGGGAGAGTGCCACAAAAAACAAACAAACAAAAAAAAAGTATACAACACATTTTATGGCAGACTACACCAAAGTGTGTGTACCCCTGTCTTATAGATGTAAAACATAATGACAGTCTTGCTCAAGCATTGCCCATGGCGGGTTATATGATTACAAAAGGCATGTTGAGGTGAGTTGACAAGTTTCATTTCATCTGCATATTATTCAGGGATACCTCCCTGAAATTACTTTTTGCAGGTTGGGATGTCTGATATTAGCATCCAAAAAAGTACATCAGAAAGAAAAGTAATTATTTTTAACATAAGAAACAATCTTTTGTAGATAACTCCGTCAGGAAGATTCAAATGTGGCTCCCTTTATGGCAAAAATGGAGCGAAACTAACTGAGCATGTGCACCGTGAGTGTCATCACTCTAGGTTGTTTCTGATTGGAGGAATTCAAGGTGTTACAACCGTCCCCTGTTACAACTGTCCCTGGTCTCCCCTAACATACGTTTTTCGTGGTGAATTACTCACCTCTGTACCATCTCCAGCGTAGTGGATGCTGACTCCAGATACTCCAGATTGAACACATAAAAAGAGCCAAAAAAGAGAGCGAAAGCACTGTCAAAGTTATGAAGTTGGTTAGCTTCATAGAAGACCTTCCCCTCAATGCTGACCATCCAGTGGGTTGCAAACAGCAGACTACTCCCTAAAACAAAGGCATATTCACCTATATTACTTCTCGTACCTAGCATGATCACCCGTGGTGTGGTGGGCAATATCATCTCCTGCTCAACTGACATCTTGGTCGAGGTTGGCTGAAAAAAAGATTCTTAGATATTGAAAATAATTTCTATTTAAGGAAAAAAAAGATTTCAACTTTGATGTTGTAAAAAATCTAAAGAAAGAACTTTGTCATCCGAACTTCCAACTACTACACAGTGGTGTTTCATTTATGAATGAATCTGCATTTTCAAACAAATCTAGTGAGTCAATGACCCATTCAAAAAGACAGTCGCTTGCTTTGTTCCTGAATAAATCTGCCATTTGAAAAAACTGACTGAATGAATCATTCAGTGACAAAGAGAGTGACTTGCTGTCCCCTACTGGCAGTTTTAGTTTAATTTTTAAAGTATTTTTTCAGTTATTTAAATCATTTAATTTTTCTATATTCAAAACCTTCTATTTAAAACATTAATCTCATAACATATTGTTATCATGAATTTAAATGCATTCATGCCCCTTCAGAGCCTCATTAAAGTCCCAGTTGCAAAGAACTTTTCTCCAGTGTTGTGAAGTATTTCCATGTGAAACGTAATATTAAATAGAGGGCAGGGTTTTACTTTATTTTTTATTTAATTTTTATTAAGGTTAAATAAAAAAATACCTAAGTGCTCCTAAAAAGAAATGTAAGTGTAAAGCACTGCAAGTTATGCATACAATATGTAAATCACGTAATGCATCTGATGGTCTAAACATATACTTACAAAGCCAAAGATCCCCAGTGCTTGTGCTCTCCTTTTGACACAGGGAAAAGATAAAAAGAAGAAACATAATTTTTCGTCAATGATTAATGACTAACGTTATATGAACATGTTAAATCACAGATATGGGATCACTTACACAATCAGATGACAATCAACACTGAAAAAAGGGAGAATAAAATCAGTTTTACCAATAATAAGCATAGAATATCTAAAATATTTTGCAATGAATATTTTTCAAATAATCTATTGGTCTGCCTTTACATTGCTTTAAAAGCGTTACTTTTCTAAAATGTCATATTTCTGTCACGTGCAGAGTGAATCGCATGGTGAACCAGGTAGTTTGCAGCATTCAATTATCTGTCGGTCCAATAAACCTCTTACATCGTGTCTAGACTGTTGATGAGAGGATTCGCGCGCCTGCATAATTTGGCACTGAATTAAAATGGCGTTATGAGCAGTGAGTAGATTATGACTAACTTGAACACCTTTGATAGGTCATTGCGTTCAAGAGACCAGACAACTAACGTAATGTTATGTCTGCGAATGGCTACATTGATGCTCACCACTGTAAAACGCGTTGTAAGATTAATTTGCCATTCTTCAGAGAGTGACCACAAATAAGCACTAATATACACTGGAGCGTTTGCCAGTGTATATTAGAGAAACTGCGAAAGAGTGCGTTTGAGAATTCGCGCCTAACATCACACACATTTAACGGCATTCATTTAAATGACGAGTAAAATATACCATAACTGGTTGTAAAAAATACGGTAAACCATTGTTTGTGTAAATACTACTGTAGCAGGATGCAGTTGTCTGGCTCATGCCTCCCTAAGTGACGCTTAATTTGCTGCAGCTGTGAGTGGTTCTGGGCAGTTAACTTTGAGCCAATCGCGAGGACTACTCCCCTTTATAAACCGGGACTTTTCTTTTGACAAATGATGCCACCAGTACGCGACTTGTCTTGTTTACCTGCCCAGCGACCTGATGTCTGCCTGGTTACCTGTCTACGGTAGTGCCGCAAGTATGGTTAGCTTAATTTCTCTTTCCACTCGTTAACTTTATAATGTGAGCTTATAGGGAATGTTGTATGCTATAGAATCCCCGGTCCGGCAGCAGCCCTTTCACCAGCTGAGTGTGCGCCCTGTGATCAGCAATCAGAGCTCAGGGCCTGTGACGCAACGTTGTTAATCATAGGGAGTGCCATTTAACCGGGGGTGCGGCCGCCAGTTGGCTATATCGATGCTGAACAACTGCTGGCTTGGTTATGTTTTTCCTGTTACGTCTGGTGTATGGACTTTCGTCGTACCCGGTGGCTTTGTTCACCCGGGATCTATGATTATTGGACCTGTGGTTAGCTCGAGTTTACAGACGGCTGGCTGGCGTGTTACACTATTGCTGGTTCAACTCCGTTTGATTCTTCCAGTTTAACGCTGTTTTGATCCTTCCTGTTATTGTTGGGAATCCGTGGTTGAGTGTAAAGTGTGTTTGCTGGGCTAGCTGGCACCACTTTAATTGTTTTGTTTTTGTCTATATTATTTCTGTAACCTGTTTAAAAGTGTTTTTGTGTAAGTTGTTTAACTTTCAAGTGTCGGTTTTGTCCAGGTGATGAGAACTGCCAGTGGGAGCGGTGCCCCTTGCAGTGGTGGGTCCCTTGGTGTGTGCTGTGGCTGTGTGTTCACCAAGTCTGGTCATTTCCCTTGTGGTGCATGTGTGAATTCGACACGGGTGATTGGGGTGTCTTTTATGAATGCTCATTGCTCGAGCCACTAGTCTCCCACTGGTAAGATTCCGCCCTGTTCTCCTCTTCTCTTGGGTGTGTGCGTTTTGGTTTTTGATTTGGTGTACTGTGTATTTTGTTTGCTGTGAAGATTCCCTTCTATGTTTGCGGTGACTATTGTGTGTTTTTAAGTAAAAATAAAAGTTAGATTTCTTTTTTTTTTTTTTTTTGTACTGGACCACTGTCTCTGGTTGATCCATCCACGAACTTGAGTGCCTGGTTAGAACAAGATAAATTCTTTGGGTGTAACTCCCGTTGTGGCGTAGTCTGCTACTGTGTATCCCTCCTGCCACACTACATTGGGTCCATCTAGAAAAGGCAGTCAGTCAACTGTATGACATTATGGGATCTGAAAGCGGCAGTTTGAGGAAAACTAAAAGTTCCTTCAGACTGCCCTGTTAATAATAGCCTATTAGATTGTATTATTTACTTTCTTCATAAATTAAGCTATATTTAATTGATATTGGTAATGTTTTACGTTATAAAAGTAACTTATAAAATAAATTTAAGTAAAAAGTACATGCCTCAAAACTCGCAGCTGGCGATCTATTCTAAGAGACATCAGTTTTGCGCGCATTCGACACGTCACACACACGTCAGTTTACATTCTGCCAGGTTGTTGCGCGGGCTTTGCACGTCAGCAACAATTTAAAATTTGTGAGGTCTAAGCAAAGTTATTATTATTATTAAATGCCTAATTTGCCTGTACGGGAACCAGTTTTAGATTACTATTATTAGGGCCCGAGCACCGATGGTGAGAGGACCCTATTGTTTCTGCTCAGTTTATTATTATTATTATTATTATTATTGTTGTTGTTGTTGTTTTTTATTGGAGAAAATGCTACTATTAAAATTAACATCCAGTGTGTGAAATGAGAATGATTTTATGATTTTCATCTGCAGAAGAAGACGGAAAGAACTATAAAACATTATCATATGACATTTTAATAGACCTAAAACATTAATACAATATGCATATAGCCCTATGAGTAATAAAAGTTGTCGACACAATGACAAAGGCAATGATTACAACTTAATTGTATGTATAGAAATCTGTCTTCATTTACAGTAGCACTACTGCTTTTGTGTAAACAGTAAAGTACTGTAAATGACCATATACAGTAAGTTACTGTAAAATTCATACAAAATACCCACAATGCAGTGCATATTACAGTAGTTTACCGTAAATATTATAAATGGTATTTTACTGGGCTTTTTGGCGGTAGGTGACTGTAAAATTGCGACAAAGTCTAACAGTGTAGATAGTTTATAATTGTTATATATTTATAACTTGCAATTATAATATAATGATTCTACATAATTTTTTGTTACATATAAATGTTCAAGCAATATGCACACATCGGTGTAAGACATTTATACATTTTTCAAAATGCATAACATTTCAAAGAATATTTACTGTTGTGTCTATATGGTCAAAAACACCCTCACTGTTTTAATAGTTGGTGCTAAATGCTTTAGTCTTCATACATACAGCAAGCAAGCCAAAGGCAACAGTGGTAAATAAAGAAAAATCAGTAAAAACCTTTGGAGAGACCAGACTAACCAAAAACACTGGGGACCACTTCTCCTCTGTCTACTCAGTCTGGACATTTGGTACAATGTCAATGGTAGTTAACAGTGTAACTGCATTGATTCAGCTGTGAGGTTAAAGGTTAATTGCGCCATGTAAAGGCAGTATCGTTGTTTTCTCTGTGGCCCAGGTGAGGTATGCAGTGGCAGTGAAGAGTGCTAAGGTGCAGTCATCCATTCATGAATCCTTGCTGTTTTGCTGAAACTGGAAACAGTTCATCCAATGTGAAGTCCATTGTGGAAGATTGGGGAATCATCAGTCTCAACGTATTTCGAGAGTATCTCCGGACAGAGCTTCTGTGGTAAAGAAAAATATACAAATATTTAGGAACTGTAATATAATAATAATAATAATAACAATAATTGTTTCCTCTCTGCCGTAACATCAAAAATCACTGTTAACCGTAGAGCATCGGTTTACTATCCTTGCAAAAATCAAGTTATGATTTATGTGTATGTTGTTAAAAAAAAAAAAAATCAAACAGACATAAATGTAATCTGTTAAACTCAGTCTATTTTGCATTCAAACATTGCTTTAAATAAAGAGACGGGTGATTTATTTGAGCAGAGCTTGTTTTCTGCCCCCACTATTTGGAAAGGCTAATACTAAAATACAAATTTATCTAGATAGAATATTTTCTATTAAACAAAAAACTACAGCAATGAAATTCTCCTTTTGATTTATTGTGCCTTAATTTACTATTAATTTCATTCATAATTATTCACTTACTGAACGCTATTATAAAAGTATATGTGTTTATGTTAAAAAAAAAGATAAACATGAGAAAAGAGTCATATCTTCACTTAAAATGCATCTTGAACAATTGGGTCCCACTTAGCGAGGACCCCTAAGACAGCGGCCGTCGCAATGCCTTTGCGCAAGATGCAACGGGGGCAGTTGTCCTGAATGAAGGACACGAGACAGTTAGTAATATACACTAAAAATCTTAGACTTGTTAAATGTCTATTTATTTATATATATATATATATATATATATATATATATATATATATATATATATATATATATATAAAACACACACATATATATATAAATATATTAAATCTTGTTTCTTGTTTTTAATTAAAATTATGGCGGCACAGTTTGCTTTGTATGCCGAGGTGAAATACTACTTGGAGACTGGAAATTACCACGAGGAGAGTGAGATCTGATGGTCAAAGGAAGAGAGTTGTGAGACATGCTTCAAAGAAGTTCAAGGTTCAGGGTAAGGAAAAGAAAGACCTACACAGATATCTTTTCTGACCATAACAACTCCTGCAAAGCTATAATTTTCCCCCATTTTTTTTTTTTTTTGTCTAGTACTGTAATTCAAGATTAAGTACAATCAAACAGAGTTTTCAAGCTGCAGTATGTTCACAATTAATAAAATTACTTACGATAAAATTGCCCAGTCCTACTACTGGCTAGGCATTATGGAGGACATCAAGCAATGGGTAAAATGTATGGACAGTGTTTCATACTGATATTTTTCTGTTATGTGAAATGTTTCTAACACCTAATCATGTGCTAGATTTACCACTGTCCACAGTGTCAGCACAATGACACTATTAAAACAGTGGCTCCAGTAATGCAAACTATTAAGGTGACTGAACCTTGGACCATCATAGGGATGGATTTGATGGGGCCATTTCCAGTCACTCCTCAGGGAAACAGTTATGTCCTCACAATGACAGACCTCTTCACAAAGTGGGTTATTGCTGAGCCATTGAAGAATAAGACTGCACCTGAGGTAGCAGCGGTGGTTTAGGACCAACTGTTTGGATTTGGATTGGTGGAAAGAATAATCACAGACCAAGGGAGGGAGTTTGTGAACCAGGTTATTATTATTTTTAACAAAGATTTGTATTATTTGTAAAATGATGTGATTAATACTATGCTTTTCATACCTTTCTGACATCAGGTCAACGAGGATATGTTAGAAAGTCCTGGGTGTGACATCAGCTTACCCCCAGTATAATGGACAGGATGAGAGGACCAACCAGACCATTAAGAGGGCATTGTCTAAGTACTACAACGACAAGCAGAATGACTGGGACAAACATTTGAAAGGTGTGGTGTATGCTATCAACATCTCAAAACAGGGATATGGAACTGTTCTACACTTGAACAGCTCTGCGTTCTAAGGTTATTTTTTGGTACAAAGTTGAATTGCATTGTCAAATAAATGCTATAATAATGAAAGTGAAAAAATAGTGACGACATACAGCCAAGTATGGTGACCCATTCAACCCATCCAAAGTGCACACACACAAACACACAGCAGTGAACACACATCCGGAGCATTGGGCAGCCATTTATGCTGCGGCGCCCAGGGAGCAATTAGGGGTTCGGTGCCTTGCTCAGGGGCACCTAAGTAGTGGTATTGAAGGTGGAGAGAGAAGTGTACATGCACTCCCCCCACCCACAATTCTTGCCAGCCCGAGACTCAAACTTGCAACCCCTGGATTGCAAGTCCAACACTCTAACTGTTAGGCCATGGCTTCTGAACAATATAGAAAATGCCAAGCAAAAGCAAAAGACAGACTACGAGCCCTGCAAAAGGAAAAATGTGAAATCATTTCACATCCATGAAGGGGAAGAAGTACTAAAAGCTAACAAGCGAAAAGAGGGGCACAAAGGTGGACGCTTGGAGAGCAACTCGACTGGGCCTTTTCTTGTGAAAGACATTAGGGAGAAAGAGCTGGCTACCCTTGCTGACAAATCAGGCAACATTCTCTGTCAAAAAACAAATGTTTCTCAGCTGGAACCCTTTCTGACATGCAATATCAAGATGGATGGTGAGAAATGCCATGTATTTCTATTTGTGGATCTTTTTAAATAAAAATGTTATGTTTCTCCTTCCAGTGCACCGGTCATCCATCCAGAGGGCTTCTGTGCCTACAATCGGACACTGGAATAGGATCAAGCATCCCTGCCACACAACAACTGGATAAGTGGCTTGGAGAATGGATAAATAACACTTATTGTTGCAAAGCAGATTTAAATCAGTAATTTCAGTTCTGTTGTACCAAAGTGCAAAGTTACAAAAATACAAATAAAAAATTCTATAGATTTTAAAAAATAATTTGTGAAAAATCCAATGTGTTCACAGAAATCGTTCCATTTTCCATGGATCACTTAAACATTTTGGAGCTGGAAGAGGTAGGATAACAGCAGGCTCCATTTAAATGAGAGTGATTATATAAATTATTGTTATTATTTTTTTAAGGAAATGTTTCTGAGAATAAACAAAGAAATGGATCGGATGATTAACTTTGCTCGATGTAAGGCCACACTGTAAGATTTTGAAACACTGTGTCCACAAAAGAAAAGTTTTCCATGGCTAAATGATGACGTTAGTATCTATATTTTAACTACTTTTATCTGCTAAAGACATAATTGTGACGAGTGGGGCGGGCTGAGAGCCCGGTGGAGGAACGGAGCGAGGCCGGTGGAGTGATTGCAGATGAACGACACCTGCGACACTCACCGGTCTCGAGTCCCATGGAGGAGATTGGAAGGATACAAAAGAGGAGCGACGACAGTGAAGGACGAGAGAGGACCAGGCCTGGATTTAAGTTGTGTTTGGGTTTTGTTTGTGTGGGGTAGTCGTCCGTGAGGGGCTGTCGCGCTGTTTTGTCTTTACTTGATTATTAAAGCTTATTTGACTGTACGCCAGTTCCCACTTCCTTCCAACGAAAGAACGTTGTTACAATAATGAAATCACTTCATAACATTAATAATTAATTGTTTTGCTCTGTTTTTAGATTCTTGACACCAGAATTGCACAGCTCTGTTGAGTTTTTGGTGGAACTGTCTTACGCCCGTTTCACACATACTCCGTCTGCGGTGCGTATGCGTTGCATATTTTTTTACGCACCCATGTTAACGGATTCCAGCGTTCACACTGCACGCGGTTGCGGTCCGTCAGTCCGTTCCAGTAGCAGTGCGTCTGCAGCAGTGCAGAGATCGTTTACGTACAGAGTCTATTTTTGCTGTGCTGCATGCGCTGAATTAAAGTGACAGCTCATTGTTCGCGGTAAAAATGAACATGGATTGACACGGAAATGCAGTCATTTCACAATAAATGTATACTAATCAAAGTCTACTATGAGGGACCGTACAAGCCATAATTCATTCTGGCACTCTCACACACCTATATTCTCCTTTCACATACATACATTTCTACCTTCACACACTTACATTCTCTTTTCACACACATACATTTCTCCTCTCTCGCACGCACTTACATTCTCCTTTCACATACATACATATATTTCTACTCTCACACACTTACATTTTCCTGTCACATACATACATACATACATTTCTCCTCTCTCTATCTCTCTGTCTCACACACACACACTTACATTCTCTTTACTCATGCATACAGTTCTCCTTTCACACACATACATTCTCCTGTCACATACATACATACATAGATTTTTGCTTTCACACCCATACATTCTCCATTCGCATACATGCATTTCTACCTTTTTTGGTATCCATTCCTTCCTGTTTAAGCAGGAAGTCACTCTCAAACCAGGAAATACATGTGCAAGACTCGGCTCTTCCTCGGAATTTCACAATGTTGCTATTCAAAGTCTTCATGTTTTCATTTCAAGCACAGTTTTTACTTTTGGGAGTAAGTAGCAATGAACATTAAATCTGACAATATTTTAATAATGTGCTGGAATGTATTGAAAAAATGCAAAGAGAAGGCGATTCTTTTGTGAATGATAGGATGCATAGAGAACTGTGTGATCACATTCAAACCCTATGTGGATTTCTGTCAGTCTCAAGATTTGTTGAGGATTCAAGAAATAGAGCAGCAGTAACAACATTGGAGTCCTTATATAGATGTCTTAATTTAGTGCGGACTGCTTATGAATCCAGACAAAGAGTCGTGTCTGAGAACAATTGTGTCCTGTTTCCTCCACCTGTCATTACTGGCCATCAAGGCAGACCTCGATACAGCATTTCAGGAGAGCAAATTTCTCATTTAGTATCCCTGGGAATGAATTGGCAAAGCATTGCAATGTGCTTAGGTGTAAGCTCTCGGACTCTGTACAGGCACAGAAAGCAGCTGGGTGTTCAGCCACTGATGTATGCAACACTATCAAATGACAACCTGAACAGAGTTGTTGGTGAAATTCTTCAGTCTACAACAAACGCAGGTGAACGATATGTGCATGGGAGCTTGGGTTACGCATTCAAAGGCAGCATGTCAGACAGAGTCTACAAGAAATTGATCCTATTGGACGGTCATTCAGAAGGCGGCGTACAATCCGTCGACGAATTTACAATGTTGCAACTCCAAATCAATTATGGTGAGTAAATTCCTTAAATATTATCTTTAGTGTAAATGAAGTAGCACAGAGTCAGTTTCTAACAATCCACTTGGACATGATGGAAGAATTAGCATACTTAAAGGTGCAGTACACAATTTCTGAAAAACGCTGTTAAAAGTGGATCGAACCAAACACCAAAACACACTTGTAGCCAGTCAGCAGTAGGGGATATATACACTCTTTATGGGGGAGGTGCATGTGTTGCAAAGTGTGTTTGTGAATTTGGGGGTGGAGCTATGAAGATATGGGTGTGATCCTTTCGGGTTAGGGAGTGTTTGCTTAGGTGATTTGAAATCTCAACATCATATCAAAGAAATCACATACTGCGCTTTTAAATTAGTTGTTCTCAAAATCGGCGATAAAACCACCTGATTAGAACTGTGCTACCTTCCAAATTTGAAGTCTACAACAATATGGACCAAGTACCAAAAGCCATTTAATGTTTAAATTATTGATGCGTTGCCTTGACCTTACTATACTTTTACCACACATAATTTACACATAGGCACATAGACGTAAACCACAAACTTGTGAGATGGAGGATGGTGTTCCATGGCGTGTGGATGGTTTCAGTCGTACCACTATCTACCTCGCTTGTCTAGACAACAACAGAGCCTCTAGTATTTTATCACTATTCATTACTGGTGTTCAGAACTTGGGAATGCCATCTAGGGTGAGGAGTGATCATGGACTTGAAAACACTGGTGTTGCCGGTTTCATGCTTTACAGGAGAGGATTAAACAGACATAGTGTTATTACTGGCAGGTCTGTGCATTATCAAAGAATTGAGAGGTTATGGGCCGAGCTAAATCGAGTAGTGTCGTTTCAGTTTGTTAATCTTTTCAACTTTATGGAGGAGTATGGTGTGTTAGAGTCACTTAATGAGCTCCATTTATTTTGTCTTCATTATATATATTTACCACGAATTCAAAGAAGTGCCACTGAATTTCAGAACCAGTGGAATAACCATGGTCTATCAACACAAGGGGGGCAAACCCCTCTTCAGCTGTGGCAAAGGGGCATAGTCAGCAATGGAGGAATTCATAACCCAGGTATGAATGGTATTTATGACACAGGCAGTGGTTTTGGTAATGATGACAACACAACACTCTCAGATTTACAGACAAATAATAATGTTTTTGTTCCATCAATTAACATTACCCTCAGTGACACAACAATTCATACACTTCAGCAGACATTTGATCCATTTGTAGATGATGGAAATCATGGTATAAATTTGTTTTGCAACCTTGTGCAATTTCTAGAAGTAAGGCATTCCTAAAATAATTTACAAAAAAAGGGAACCAAAAACCCCTCTCTACAGATATTTTTGATTTGACAAATAGACTGAGCACATTAAACAAAAGAATATTTACTTGCCGTAGTTGTGTAATGCACAGAAAAATTAACACATAGCCATGTTAACATTTAGCTCTATGTTAACATTTTACATCCATGTGTCTGTATAAGTTCAAAAAAAAAAAAAAAACTAATAAAAAGTAATGAAACTGTTAAACCATTTTATTAAAGTGTTTGGCTGTGGAGCAAATTCATTTGATGTCCTTTGTTGAACAGGATTATTAACAACATCAACATTCATATTACAACAGTATAATCTGCAGGAGACATGCATTGCACATATTAAACAAAACAAAAAGTAAAATGCTGCATTACTGTCAACAAAATAATGCCAGTGTGCAGATCGTTTATAGAAAACAATGCCCAGTGCATCTTACCAATAGTTAATGAGATTAGTTTTTTTTGTGTGTCAATTTAGCATAATTGCACAGTAAAAGGTAGCCAGACTTTCATAGCAAAAATAAAACCTAAGTGTGTTCGTTGGTGCATGAATTATCCATGCAAAATGGTCACATGTATGCAGTCAAAAATATCAAGCTCCAAAACAAAATTACTGAAATGCAAAGCAAAATGGTAGAAAAGTAAAACATCAAAAGCTGATCAAGAGACATGTTGAACAACAGTGAAACAATGTCATCTGTGAACTTATTGAAAATATGCTCCTGTAAATTGTTAGTTGTCAAAATTACTGGCAACATTAAACTAACTTTTCATTTTTCGAAAAAATATATTTTTCAACAAAGTGCAATATTCACCCTCGAAACATGAGTCAAGAACTGTTTTGCAATCATTTAAATGCTGACATTTATCTGTATGAACTTGATCTTTAAACATAATACTGAGATGGAGGTCTGTCCATTAAAGGGTTAGTTCACCCAAAAATGAAAATTCTGTCATTAATGACTCACCCTCATGTCGTTCCAAACCTGTAAGACCTTCATTCATCTTCAGAACACAGTTTAAGATATTTTAGATTTAGTCCGAGAGCTTTCTGTCCCTCCATTGAAAATGTATGTATGGTATACTGTCCATGTCCAGAAAGGTACTTTGATGATGTTTTTATTACCTTTATTACTATCTTTTTGGGTTATTCCAACCCACCAGATGTTTTAAGATTGTATTCACACTACAATAAAAAAAAATAATACAATATACATGTGTTTGGTTTGAACATTCATTACGACATTAAGAGAGCTGAAAGTCTTAAAGTCTGCTGCTAGCACTGCTTGAGGAAAGCTATGCATTTCTGCTGGTCTGGTTTGATTAAACAGAGAAAAATCAAACATTAGACCACCTCACTGATTCAGAAATATTTATTTGTGTAACTGTAACATCTTACAAACTAGTTATTAGCAGGGGCACTGTTCTGTAAATAAGTGTTCTTTTTGTATTTGTGCTGCAATTGCATTGAATCAGGTCCTTTGCGGAGTACGTTTTAACGTAAGCCTAGTAAGTGCTGGACATACTCCACAGTAAGTAGGTAGATGTCTGAGCCATGTGATTGGGAGTGTCCCAGGGGATTTAGTTCATCACTCAGTACATCGCCCATCTCAGGAACAGTGACACCATGGTGTGGCTCATCAGGCAGGCCACTGTCCTCCCAGTCCAAATGTGGTAGGTACAATCCCTGAAAAGACTTGTAAAGTGTTTATGGCAGTGGTTCTCAAACATTTTTACATCAAGGACCCGGACCACATTTGATAACATTTTGTAACAAAAACTCCAGAAATACACAATATTAATTCTGAGACTGAATAACATTACTCTCTTTGTCAATGTATGTTCAAATTAATGTCAATGGTATGCATTTTTGGTAAAATGTATAAAGAAATTTGTGGAAAAATAGTCTATTTCTATAAAAAGTCAGAATTAAAAAGTTGTGTGTGTGTGTGTGTATTTATATATACCCCCCCCCCCCCCCGAACCTCCCTCAAGGACCGGTGCCAAACCCATTGCCAAGTTTATTCTTAAAACTGATTGAATATACTTTAATTCAAATAAAATCTTCCCACATACTTCATGCGTATAGTTCTTTTTAGCAAAGGGTTAAACAAGCAGGTTATGTCCTAATTTTCAGCTTTAAAATATGCAGCACCCATGTATGCTGACAGCCTGCTGCTATGATATGGATGCAGAAAATGAGCTTATAATACCCTCAGTACCAGGGGTTTAGCTATTTACCCAAATCTAGGGCCTTGTAGAATCTCAATAGACATGCAGTACAAACTTTGGTTCAGTTATACTAAGAACATGTTTGTCTTCCATCCTGCAAAGTTTGGTGAGGCTATGAATAACACTTTAAGATATTAATGCCCAAACATGGTTCTCTGATAGTGTTTTTGATGCTATAAAAATGACAATCTCAAGGACTGACAAAAATATGAATATTTTTACAGGCCTTGGTTTTGGGACCCAAATATAATATATAAAAACTCTTCATCTGAGATGTTGCTGCAACCACTTTCCTGGATTCTGACTGATTTGTCATGGAATAAAGCCTCTATATTCTATTAGACACTAGCAGGAGAAGACCAGGGTTGATTTGGAGGTCCAAACACACCCTTGCCATGAAAAAAAGAGACCGTTGATATGGACGCGGAACGGACTATTTTCTTTAGCGGAAGCAATACAATCGTTTTTAAAATCAATAAACTCATTTTTAAATCAATATTTTGTGTCAAATTATTTATTTATTTTGTAAGTAGCCATGTACTAAGCGGGATAATGTATAGCGAGGCGGCTGTTATAGCGAATAACAAGCCCTTCAGACTGATTTTTCACCAGCAACGACTGGAAACTCACCTGTTGGCCGCTCATCGTGTTCAAAACGTCCCTCACGCTAGCGTTTCTTCTTCTCTAGTGTTTCCATGTCGGTGGCGGCGCCAAGCAAGTCGCTAACAGCGCCACCCGCTGTTGTGGAGTGTAAATTACATGATAGTTTACTAGCATGTGTGTGGATCAGCAAGGCGAAAAATTAATGCCAAAAGTCACGTGACAGCTTTTCGTACTTGTAGAATTTTGTTTTGTTCTTGAAGGTTTTTTTTTTTAATTGAAGGATTTTTTTTTGTACTTGAAAGATTTTAGTTTGTACTTGGAGGATATTTTTGTCATTGAAGAAATATGTAATATGTAAATATGTAAAACGTACTGTATTTGTTTTTATAGCTACGTTTTTTATTTGCAGAACAAAATGCATTAGTTTGTGAGTGTTGTTTTGTATTTGCAAACCACACTGAGTTTGTTTGTGAATCATTGGGTGCGAGTAAAACACATTTTGTGTGTGTGTGAGGTTTTGGCATGATTCTCACTCGATAGATGACAAGCTCATTTCTTTCCTGAAGGTAAATAAAATTAATTCACAATAAAAGACAATAATTGCAGCACTAATTATTCCCTAAAAAAAAACAGGACCTTGATGAGTGACAATGTTCTTCTTCCAATTACTGTGGGTGGAGAGAGCCCAGAAAAGGGAAATCACTTCATTTTGTGGGAATGTGGTGTTTTACAAGAGATTTTTGCTCCACACTGGTTAATACCCCTGCTGAAAAAAACAATAGAAACCATTACAGAAATTCTAATGGTTTCCATTACAAAACCATTACAAACCATCAGCAATTAACCATTAAAACCATTACCAAATGGTTTCCATTACGTAGTATGTTTTGGGCATATTCCATTAGGATTTATTGGTTTGTATTGGTTTCCATTACAAGTTTGTATTGGTCACGATTTGCACATAATGGTTTCCATCACAGTTTTGTATTGGTTCTGATGGTTCCATTACAAGTTTGTATTGGTCTTTATTAAAACAAATTTAATGGTTTCTGTTGGTTTTGTAATGGTTCCATTACAAGTTTGTATTGGTCTTTATTAAAACAAATTTAATGGTTTCTGTTGGTTTTGTAATGGTTCTGATGGTTCCATTACAAGTTTGTATTGGTCTTTATTAAAACAAATTTAATGGTTTCTGTTGGTTTTGTAATGGTTCCATTACAAGTTTGTATTGGTCTTTATTAAAACAAATTTAATGGTTTCTGTTGGTTTTGTAATGGTTCTGATGGTTCCATTACAAGTTTGTATTGTTCTTTATTAAAACAAATTTAATGGTTTCTGTTGGTTTTGTAATGGTTCTGATGGTTCCATTACAAGTTTGTATTGGTCTTTATTAAAACAAATTTAATGGTTTCTGTTGGTTTTGTAATGGTTCTGATGGTTCCATTACAAGTTTGTATTGTTCTTTATTAAAACAAATTTAATGGTTTCTGTTGGTTTTGTAATGGTTCTGATGGTTCCATTACAAGTTTGTATTGGTCTTTATTAAAACAAATTTAATGGTTTCTGTTGGTTTTGTAATGGTTCCATTACAAGTTTGTATTGGTCTTTATTAAAACAAATTTAATGGTTTCTGTTGGTTTTGTAATGGTTCCATTACAAGTTTGTATTGGTCTTTATTAAAACAAATTTAATGGTTTCTGTTGGTTTTGTAATGGTTCTGATGGTTCCATTACAAGTTTGTATTGGTCTTTATTAAAACAAATTTAATGGTTTCCGTTGGTTTTGTAATGGTTCCATTACAAGTTTGTATTGGTCTTTATTAAAACAAATTTAATGGTTTCCGTCAGTTTTGTAATGGTTCCATTACAAGTTTGTATTGGTCTTTATTAAAACAAATTTAATGGTTTCCGTTGGTTTTGTAATGGTTCCATTACAAGTTTGTATTGGTCTTTATTAAAACAAATTTAATGGTTTCCGTCAGTTTTGTAATGGTTCTGGTGGTTCCATTGCAAGTTTGTACTGGTCTTTATTTGCATATATTTAATAGTTTTCGTTGCAGTTTTATATTGGTTCTGATTTGAATGTTTAACTGATAGCTGGTAATTAGGCCATTAATTAATATAAGTAAATAATTTAAATTATTAATACAAACTGTACACAGGTTTTGTCAAGAATATAATGTTTTTATTTATTTAAACTTCATACCAACCTTTCAATAGCAAACAGTTCAGGTTTTTTTGCAAAGAATTAAGAATATGCACCTAAAATCAAAATTATTCACAGACTACTCAACATAGCTGGAATTAACACAAAACCTTGACATTACATTTTATTTTAATTATTGTTATTCATTAATGCATTATAGAAATGCAGGAACTATGAACTGTTTTTGTGGCTTGTAGCTGTCTCAGACCTGCAAAAAAAAAACGAAAGAAAAAAGGACAATTCATTAGGACAATGTACCACATTACCAGTATGTGAGATTATCCATACATATATTTATATGGCAGTCTCAAAAAAGTTATTGATTTTTCTTTCATGCCTAAAATCATTAGGATTTAAAAAAAGAAAATGTTCCATGAATATATTTTGTAAACTCCCTACCATAAATGTATCAACTTAATTTTTTATTAATAAAATGCTTTGCTCTGGATTTGAAATATTTTCATAATATTTAGATTTTTTAGCACCATCAGATTCCAGATTTTCAAATAGTTGTATCTCAGACAAATATTGTCCTCCTAACAAACCATACATCAATGGAAAACTTATTTAGTATTATTATTGAAATAAAAATCTAAAAAATAAAATAAAAACAATTACCCTTGTAACTGGTTTTGTGGTCCAGTTTCACAAATAGGCTTGAATAATTACATTATCTACTTTTTATGGTACATAGTCTCTATTCACTTTGAGTCATATTAGATAAGAGGTTGTAGCACACTTACCACTGACAGTTTTATCTGGTTTATGTCACTGATCTCCTCAGCCAGGTATTTCCATACACTTAGGAGGCGTTTATTTCCTATAAGGTGTGGCCTTTTTTCTTCAGCTTCTGAGACAGACACTCTTGTTTTGAACACACACACACATACACATGCACACACACACACACACACACACGCACACACATAAACAAAAATTGAAATTCAAGAACTGATGGACTAATCTCAGACTTTAAATCTGACCACTCTCAAGTGGAAATTAAGTAGCATATGTGACCTGTGCTGGCAAAGTTAGTCACAATGAGCAAAAATCAGTTGAGGTTTTTTTTTCTCATTAAAAAGTCCTTCAAAATGATGTATAACTGTATATATATATATAAAAAAAATGACTGAGCTACACCCGAGCTACACCTTTTCTATTTTCTAAAGGTTCCAAACCAAAATCACTGAGCAACATTGCATCTTTTCCTGCAGTTCTTTTCTTAATAATAATTCACTTTTTTATTTTACATCCGAACAAAAGCATTCAAGTAAGAAAAACTAATAATCAAATGTAAAATCCCTTTATTCATTACAAATAAATAAATTATTAAAACTATAAAAGCAGTTCAATTAGTCATTCTGTGTATACAGGTGCTTGTCATATAATTAGAATATCATAATTTCAATTCAAAAAGTGAAACTTGTATATTATATTCATTCATTACACACAGACTGATATATTTATTTATATCTGACAACTAAGGAAAATCCCAAATTCATTATCTTAGAAAATTAGAGTATAACTTAAGACCAATACAAAGAAAGGATTTTTAGAAATCTTGGCCAACTGAAAATTATGAACATGAAAAGTATGAGTATGTAAAGCACTCAATACTTAGTTGAGGCTCCTTTCCCCTGAAGCAGCAGTGCGGTGTGGCATGGAGTGGATCAGTCTGTGGCACTGCTCAGGTGTTATGAGACCAGGTTGCTCTGATAGTGGCCTTCAGCTCTTCTGCATTCTTGGGTCTGATATATCACTACTCAGCAGCAGTACAGTCCTTTTTGAAGCGAGACACTTCTGGTTCTGTCTGTTGTTCAAGAGTGGCTTGACACAAGGAATGCGAAGCTGAAACCCATGTCTTGCATACGTCTGTGTGTAGTGCTTCTTGAAGCACTGACTCCAGCTGCAGTCCACTCTTTGTGAATCTCCCCCACATTTTTGAATGGGTTTTGTTTCACAATCCTCTCCAGGGTGCAGTTATCCCTATTGCTTCTACACTTATTTTCTACTACATCTTTTCCTTCCCTTCTCCTCTCTATTAATGTGCTTGGACGCAGAGCTCTGTGAACAGCAAGCCTCTTTAACAATGACCTTTTGTGTCTTCCCCTCCTTGTGCAAAGTGTCAATGGTCATCTTTTGGACAACTGTCTAGTCAGCAGTCTTCCCCATGATTGTGTAGCCTACAGAACGAGACTGAGAGACCATTTAAAGGATTTGCAGTTGTTTTGAGTTAATTAGCTGATTAGAGTGTGGCACCAGGTCTCTTCAATATTGAACCTTTTCACAATATTCGAATTTTCTGGGATACTGAATTTGGGATTTTCCTTAGTTGTCAGTTATAAACATCCAAATTAAAAGAAATAAAGATTTGGAATATATCAGTCTGTGCGTAATGAATGAATATAATATACAAGTTTCACTTTTTGAATGGAATTAGTGAAATCAACTTTTTGATGATATTTTAATATGACCAGCACCTGTATTTATCAGGATAAATATATATATAACTGTAATTTGAATGTCGGATTGAAATGAACACTGTTATTAGAGTAGTTAATTGTTAGCATAAGTGCGGCTAATAATAATAATTAAAAAAATAATAATTAGCATGTTTTTGTGTTTTGCTTTGGTACTGAAATTGGTACTGTGACAACACTAATAGTTAGACCTCGATTAATGTGTTCAGGTGCACTGCAGGTTGGGGCAAAACTCTGCATGTAAGTGGACCTTAAGAGACAATGTTGAGATCTCCTGCAATATGTTCTGAGCATGCACTATAAAGAGACAGAATGACTTACAACACTGGTGTCCAGTCCTGGGCTGGAGGACCACCGTTCTGCAGAGTTTCTGCTGATCCTTGATCAGCTGCTCAGGTCTGCTTAACTGGGGTTGGAGGTAAACTCTGAAACAAGAGAAGACAACCAATATTATGAAGTTAAAAAAAAAAAAATGATTCAGAAATATGCACAACGTTTGAAAATGCACAAAGATGAGAAGAAAGCTATGTGTTTAATGAGAACTTTCCACTGAAGATTAAGAAGCAATATTAAGTCACAGATGCATTTTTATTAATTCTTATTAATATTGTTTAAATATGTTACAGTAACCTTGTGCTTTATCAATGATTTTCAGTCTCTGAAATAGAAAAGATCTATCAGTGCTGAATGGGATCATACATACATCATATGTAATGATATTTAACAAGAGTTCTAACACTGTGTCGTCACTGGACAGCACAACAAAATACAACAGAGCCTTTTATAATCAGTGATGCTCTCTACACTGGATGCGGCACGAAACAACAAATCACAGACGGTGATCTGATGCCTTTTCCTATTTATGATGTACTGACACAAAGTTTAAATGATTTTTAACAGTCACTTTGGTGTGAGAGTGTGTAGCTTGGAGAAAGAGATCTTTTTATGTTTCTGAAATAAGTCTCATGTACACTAAGAAAACTGCATTTATTTGATCATAAATAAAAATGGTAATGTTGTCAAATATTAGTACAATTTCAAATAACTGCTTTATATGTAAATATTTTGTACACTTTTATTCTTGTTTTCACAAAGCATGATTTCTGAAGGATTGTGTGACACTGGAGACTGATGCTGAAAATTCAGCTTTGATCACTTATTAAAACAAACTTAAATAGAAAATAGTTATTAAAAAAATGGTAATTTCACAATTTAACTGTATTTTAATCAAATAAATGCAGCAGTGGTGAGCATAAAAGATGTCTTTGAAATACATGACAAATCTGACCCTTACATTTTTGAATGGTGTATGTTTGACGAATTGCTTACTATTCATGGTTCATAATGTCTAAAAATGTTCTTCGACAGGAGATATGACTCTAGAGCACAGCCATCAGCATGGAAGAACCTAGGAACATAAGCACTGTCACAGAGACAACAATATTTATTATACAATGCCAGGTATAAGGCATATACTATAGCAGAGGTGAAATGCAGAAAAGAAAAATAATAATTCACAGAATATATAATTTATATAATCATTTACAATAAATATATAAATATTTTAGTTCTACTTATTTAGTAATGCTCCTACAGCGTGGACATCAAAATGTGTATGTTTTCATCCTCTCTGTCAGCAGCTCCCTTCAGAAATGTTAAAATCAGGAACTTCTCCTGCGTCATAGAGGTTTTTTTCTGGCACTTCTGAAATCACAGAACAAGTTTGTATTTATGTGTTTACCATGAAAGATCAAAACCTGAAGGTTTCAGTCCATTTTCACGCTCTATGTAAGTGATGTAACGTTATCCGGTTACGTTAGTGCACATTTTAGGATTAAACAGTGCATACTTTTAGGGTTAAATTAATTCGGTTAAGTTACTTCCATTCATCCATTGATATATATGGAGAGAGAGAGAGACAGAGAGAGAGTGAGAGAGAGCGAGCTCATCTACACACAAGATGACATTAAAAGCCCAAACTTAATAAATAAGAGCTCATGTCTATCGTTACCTCTTGTATTTAGCCTTACCTTTGAGATGCTAACGGACTTTTTCTGACGACGCTAAACCATTTCTATAAAGTAAATATTAAACGAAAGCGTATAATTTACATGAAATAAAGTGTCAGGAACACTTTAATTTACTATTTGTGTAATTTAATAGACTAAACTTACCTAAAAAAAAAAAAGTGAAACCACATTGAGTGTCAGCGATCAGCTGCTTGACGGTTGGGCTGCCGCCTCGTTTCCATGGTGACGTCTTCCGCTCCAGTTCTGCGCGCGCGCACATTACAGCACGTGGAAGTCTCGCAGAATTTCACTGTTATTTCACATCTATTTTTGGGCTAAATTTGGACCAAATCCGACAGACAAAACAAAGACCAACTTCTCAAGTCAATTTTGAAGGCCATGACGAGTCGAGTTGATTAAAAAAAAAAAAAAAACTAAAAAAAAAAAAATTAAATGAATTAAAAATAACCTTTCCAAATGACGTATGGTGGCAATCCAAGACAATACATACCACCAATAGAAGAAAGCAATTTACCAATAGAGACCCACAGGGACCATTACTGTGACCATTACAACCAACATAATTCCCATTATATCCATTAAAACCATTACAAATTTTGTAATAGTTTCTATTGTTTGTGTGTTCATTTTTTTTCAGCAGTAGCCTACCCACTAAGACCATTACAGTTTTCCGAAGAAACCACTAAATTTATTGGAGTCATAATGGTTTCTACTGGTGTCCAGTAGATACCACTAGAAGTTTCTAAAGGTGTTCTATTGGTCCTTAATGGTATCCAATAGACAATACACGCCACCAATAGAAGAAAGCAAATTACCAATAGAGACCCACAGAGACCATTACAGTGTCCATTAAAACCATTAGAATTCCAATAAGAACCATTAAAACCATTACAAATTCTGTAATGGTTTCTATTGTTTTTTTCAGCAGGGACCTTTAGGGTAAAGCCTTTTTGTGTTTGCTTTCTTTCTTTTTTTCTCAGGTCTTGGATGGTTTGGTCAGGCAGATTCGAGTATATGACTCCTTTGGTCAATACAAATCTATTTCAAAGGAGGACATGGCCATACTGGGGTATTCCATACATTGCACTGCCACAAAATTGTTTAATAGGTTGTTTCCTAAACACTATATATATATATATATATATATATATATATATATATATACAAACACACAGTACAGACCAAAAGTTTGGAAACATTAATATTTTTTATTTTTTTGAAAAAAGTTTCTTCTGCTCATCAAGCCTGCATTTATGTGATCAAAAATATATATATAAAAAAAATGTGATATATTATTACAATTTAAAATAATTGTTTTAAAATGTATTATATTTTAAATGATGAATTATTTCTGTGATGCAAAGCTGAATTTTTAGGATCATTATCACATGATCCTCTAGAAATCATTCTAATATGATGATTCATTATCAAAGTTGGAAACAGTTCTGCTGCTTAATATTTTGTCAGAACATGTGATACTTTTTTAGGATACTTTGATGAATAAAAAGTACAAATGTTTTTAATGTATGTTTTTAAAATATAAATATTTATTTATTTATAAAAATTTGGGGTCAGTAATTGTTTTTCTTTCTTTCTTTTTTTAAATAAAATCAATACTTTTAATTTTATTCAGCAAGGATGTGTTAAATTGATAAAAAGTGATCGTAAAGAAAATATATAATTAGAATTCTTTTATTTTATTTTGAATAACGTTTTATTCATCAAATATATTAGACAGCAGAACTGATTCCAACATTCATAATAAATCAGAATATTAGAATGATTTCTAAATGATCATGTGATAAACTGGATGTTACATGTGACACTGAAGGCTGGAGTAATGATGCTGAAAATACAGCTTTGCATCACAGGAATAAATTATTTTTAAGTATATTCAAATAGAAAACTATTATTTTAAGTTGTAATAGTATTTTACAATATTACAGTTTTTTTCTGTATTTTTGATCAAATAAATGCAGGCTTGATGAGCAGAAGAATCTTCTTTCAAAAACATAAAAAATAATAATGTTTCCAATCTTTTGGTCTGTACTATATATATATATATATATATATATATATATATATATATATATATATTTATATATATATATATATATATATATATATATATATATATATATATATATATATATATATATATATATATATATATAATGTTTGGACACACCTTCTCATTGAAAGAGTTTTCTTTATTTTCATGACTATGAAAATTGTAGATTCACACTGAAGGTATCAAAACTTATGAATTAACTCATGTGGAATTATATATGGAATTATATTAATAACAAAAAAGTGTGAAACAACTGAAAATATGTCATATTGTAGGTTCTTCAAAGTAGCCACCTTTTGCTTTGATTACTGCTCTGCACACTCTTGGCATTCTCTTGATGAGCTTCAAGAGGTAGTCACCTGAAATGCTCTTCCAACAGTCTTGAAGGAGTTCCCTGAGAGATGCTTAGCACTTGTTGTCTGCGGTCCAGCTCACCCCTAAACCATCTCGATTGGGTTCAGGTCCGGTGAATGAAAATAAAGAAAACCCTTTGAATGAGAAGGTGTGTCCAAACTTTTGATCTGTACTGTGTGTATATATATATATATATATATTTTTTTTTTTTTTTTTAAGCAATGCATTCAGACATACATGGAACTTGCAGAATTGGACTGTTGAGTACCCATAACAGTGGATGCAGACAGACTGTAACAACTGTGGGTTTTTGGTTTGGACAGTAAGTTAAATCAATTTTTGCTATGATTTGTGTATCAAACATATAAATTACAGATTTCTTTTTCTCTTTCATTTAGATGGCAGAAATGGAAGTGAGGGAGGAATGGACCTCTCTCAAAACAGACAAATGATCTGTGGCGTCTGCGCAGATATCATGCTTCATCACTGTCTACATTTGCTGTTCAGCACATGACATACAAGAGATATGTCTCAAAAGTGTGTCATAATTAAAAACAAAAGGCAGTGCAAGTAAAATGGTATCCAAATGTAATTTTCCAAATATAGGACAAATGAGGTGGAAAAAAGAGGAATTGTTTCTCTTATTACTGATTCCGAAATACAGGTATATTTATGATAACAAATTTAAACAATTAAAAATGTATATAGTTTTCAGTACTAATAGTAATCAGTGTTTCAGGAGATCTTCCAAGTCATTCGGCAAGGTAAAAAAAAATCAGCATGGAACAAATGGTGGCAATCAAAGACTGGAAAGGTATCGGCTCCCAAAATGTTCCATTCTGCATTGGCGGCACATATGGACGACCTAATAGAAAAAAATAAAGAATTTTCCAAAAAGTTATGTTTCACAGAAACCCTTCGCCCAGCTCCATTGCCAAGATAAGTATAGCAGGAAACTCTGAAATTGATTAATCTTTTCACTTATCCGTTGTTGCCCAGCTTATAACGGTTGTTAAATGCTGATTTTTGACATGCTGTTTTATGTTTTAAAGAAGTCCTTCGCCCAGCTCCATCATCGCCTCGCTCCATCAGCCATACCAAGATAAGTAGGCCTATCATTGAAATCATGGAGTGCTAAGTCTTCAGACTTATCCATTGCAGCCCATGCAGCTTATGCATATGTATCATAACATATGTACAGTTTTTAAGTGCTGATTTTTTTATTTTGTTTGGTCTTTGTTAGGCCTATATATTCTAAACTACATCTTACACAGCCGCTGCAAAAGAAGTTAGAGCTGATTCGTTTCGATTTGTAATCAGTCAGTTTTTTTTTTTTTTTTTAAGTGATGGGTTTTTAAGTGACAGTCTTTATTTATTTTTATGCTTATTTATCCTTCGCCTGCCTCCACCGTCGCGTCATGACCATAGACTTGTCGTTACGCAGCCGTGCCAAGCAGAAAAGTCGGGGAGTGCTGATTCTTCCAACTTAACAATTTATGTCAAGTTTGCATATACAGTATTGTTCAAAATAATAGCAGTACAATGTGACTAACCAGAATAATCAAGGTTTTTAGTATATTTTGTATTGCTACGTGGCAAACAAGTTACCAGTAGGTTCAGTAGATTGTCAGAAAACAAACAAGACCCAGCATTCATGATATGCACGCTCTTAAGGCTGTGCAATTGGGCAATTAGTTGAAAGGGGTGTGTTCAAAAAAATAGCAGTGTCTACCTTTGACTGTACAAACTCAAAACTATTTTGTACAAACATTTTTTTTTTCTGGGATTTAGCAATCCTGTGAATCACTAAACTAATATTTAGTTGTATGACCACAGTTTTTAAAAACTGCTTGACATCTGTGTGGCATGGAGTCAACCAACTTGTGGCACCTCTCAGCTGTTATTCCACTCCATGATTCTTTAACAACATTCCACAATTCATTCACATTTCTTGGTTTTGCTTCAGAAACAGCATTTTTGATATCACCCCACAAGTTCTCAATTGGATTAAGGTCTGGAGATAGGGCTGGCCACTCCATAACATTAATTTTGTTGGTTTGGAACCAAGACTTTGCCCGTTTACTAGTGTGTTTTGGGTCATTGTCTTGTTGAAACAACCATTTCAAGGGCATGTCCTCTTCAGCATAGGGCAACATGACCTCTTCAAGTATTTTAACATATGCAAACTGATCCATGATCCCTGGTATGCGATAAATAGGCCCAACACCATAGTAGGAGAAACATGCCCATATCATGATGCTTGCACCTCCATGCTTCACTGTCTTCACTGTGTACTGTGGCTTGAATTCAGAGTTTGGGGGTCGTCTCACAAACTGCCTGTGGCCCTTGGACCCAAAAAGAACAATTTTACTCTCATCAGTCCACAAAATGTTCCTCCATTTCTCTTTAGGCCAGTTGATGTGTTCTTTGGCAAATTGTAACCTCTTCTGCACATGCCTTTTTTTTAACAGAGGGACTTTGCGGGGGATTCTTGAAAATAGATTAGCTTCACACAGACGTCTTCTAACTGTCACAGTACTTACAGGTAACTCCAGACTGTCTTTGATCATCCTGGAGGTGATCATTGGCTGAGCCTTTGCCATTCTGGTTATTCTTCTATCCATTTTGATGGTTGTCTTCCGTTTTCTTCCACGTCTCTCTGGTTTTGCTCTCCATTTTAAGGCATTGGAGATCATTTTAGCTGAACAGCCTATCATTTTTTGCACCTCTTTATAGGTTTTCCCCTCTCTAATCAACTTTTTAATCAAAGTACGCTGTTCTTCTGAACAATGTCTTGAACGACCCATTTTCCTCAGCTTTCAAATGCATGTTCAACAAGTGTTGGCTTCATCCTTAAATAGGGGCCACCTGATTCACACCTGTTTCTTCACAAAATTGATGACCTCAGTGATTGAATGCCACACTGCTATTTTTTTTAACACACCCCTTTCAACTAATTCAACTAATTGCCCAATTGCACAGCCTTAAGAGCGTGCATATCATGAATGCTGGGTCTTGTTTGTTTTCTGAGAATCTACTGAACCTACTGGTAACTTGTTTGCCACGTAGCAATAAAAAAATATACGAAAAACCTTGATTATTCTGGTTAGTCACATTGTACTGCTATTATTTTGAACAATACTGTATATGTAAAGTTTATAAGTGCAGATGTGTTGCAATGTTTTTTTTTCTCTTTATGTTAAATAAAAGATAAACATGAGAAAAGAGTCTTTATTTCTTTTTACTTTTAGGAATTACACCTTCAGTCAGGGGGTACAAAAAGTAAAGCAAATAAACATACATAAAAAATGCATATACATAATCAGAGACAAATGTAAAAGTTAAACAAAAATGTGAAAATGTTTACAGATTGAAACACATTAAAAATAGAGACTTATTTCCTCCATTTATGAATACTAAATTTAGCTAACAAAAGAAGCAGATTAATTAAATAATATTCCTGATGGTAAGATTTGTCATAGGAGAAAAAAAAATGAAATAATACATTTTTAAAGCACAGTTGAAAGCTGGGCATGATATGAGCCTTAATAAAGGAACAGAAAAAAAAAAAAACCCAGATTTTCTGTTTGGAGAGAAATTGTGTTTATAGATTAAATTCCAAGAAAGAAACATCTGTTTGTGAAAATTAGTTAGATTAGTTAAATAGGCAGCGTCAGTCTATGAGGCGTCTACATATATTACTTTTAACTATAGAATAATAGAAAATAGGACATACATATATGTCAAAAAAGTCTTCCAGCATACCGTATATTACTGTATATTACAAAGGAAGAGAGAAAACAAATATTGTATTATTATATTACAATTACAATTCCTAAACATTTGTATATTTTTCTTTACCACAGAAGCTCTGTCCCGAGACGCTCTCGAGTTACGTTGAGACTACTACTTTCAGTGCACAAACAACCATTATTCACTTACTATTACTGATTTAGTAACTGTTGTACTATTTTATGTACTGTGTTATATGAGTTAGTCAATTAAAATTGTAATTTCTGTCATCATAATTTATAGTGTGATAATTACTGTATGATTTTCTTTGAAAACAATAGTTTCTTAAATAATATACAATTAGCAATTGCAATAAATTAACTGCTTGTAAGCAAATCATATATAAGTACTTATTACATTATTGTAAAAAAAATAAAGATAGTCATATATTACATGAATTAGGTAGTAAGTCAAAATAAATAAACATCAAAGTGTGTGTGTGTGTGTGTGTGTGTGTGTATATATATTTTAGTGCTGTCAAAAATAGCGCGTTAACGACGTTAATTAGTTTGTTGTTAATTACGTCAAATTTTTTTACGAATTTCACGCATGTGCAGTGTGACAAATTATTCAGGTCAGGAAAGTCTCGTCGATCTCTGAATTCTCAAGATAGTAAAAAACAGCGGTGCGCCGCGACGAAAACACCGAAGAAGCTTAAACAACAAAGACTTTAAACTGAGAGAAAATTTAGACTTTTGCTTGTGTCCCAAAGTCAATCAAAAAAAAAAAAATTGGAAAAGCTTGTGCATTTGGAAAAGCATATGCATTTTTACTTGGTTTTACTGGCACTTGAAGCCTTCAGAACGTGAAAATATCGATCCTAAAGTATTGTGGCAGAGCAAATGAACACCTTCCAAAAACAAGAGTGCTCAGAGTGCTGCTTATGTGATTGTGGCGCATGTTTGTGTTTCTGAGTTCATTCTTTCGAGTTTCTCTATGCATAATTTCATAGATATGTGGCTATATTTAAACACTGGTTCACCTAAAACTCTTACACTATCTGTAGTTAAATGGCATGGTTTGATATAGTGCTCAGGTAAATTTGATCTAAGTAAATGTTAAACTTTTGAAATTCAGAAAAAAAGAACCACATATTGATGAATCATTACATGAAAATTATGTATCTGTGTCCTGTTATTTATCTTTTGGTATGCATTTCAGTAAAAAAAGGTGTTAGGATTCAGGTGTAATTGCAAAAAGTGATTAATCCAGATTAATCCACTGACAATTCTGATTAATTTGATTAAAAATTTTAATCATTTGACAGCCCTAATATATATATATATATATAGATAGATAGATAGATATAGATATTGGACGTAGGTTCGTTTTATTAATAATTATCTTTCTGTTATCCCACAATCTTCTTGAATTTTTGGTGTAAATGGGTTGTAGTCATCACAACTGAATTATTATTATTATTATTATTATTTTATAACTGGAAAAAATATTCAAAAGCTGTGCTGAGGCATTCTAGTAACCGAAAATTAAAACTAATCACAATGTTTTATGACATTTAAAAAAAAAATTATTGATTACATTCTGTATGTTGCTTTTACTAAATTATTTAAGCTTGAAACAACAAGCTACCGCAGCTCCGAAGAGCCATACAACAAGCTATCGTGATAACAACTTTTGATCAGGCATTTAAAACAGCTACCGCCTTGCTCCTACGCGGACCCGATTTCACGGGGAGAACCATAGACAGTAAAAGAAATGGACACAGCGACCCCACTGGAACTCAATTGAGACAAGTGAAGCCCATTTTAGCATTTTTTAGCACTTCCGTTTCTGATGCAGACTCAAACTAAGCTTGACGACATCAGCAACCTGTCTGTATTTAAATCTGCTAGTAGCTGTGCGTGCAAACTGCCATCGTTAATACGCGGTATTAACGTAAGTATTCTGTAAGTATTCTGATTAATTATTTTGTATAGTATTTTAAAATATAACAGCAGTACGCCATATTAAGTTAATTGCCTGCGAGCTTCTCCTACTGTCTGTACGGTAATGCGACAGAGAGACGAGTGGTTATGACGCAATCGTTAGCCTCTTTTTACAAAAACTGTTTATACGGGGCCATAATGTAACATAGAAGGTAATGGAGCCCTATATACGTTGTTGTGTATCTTTAGAAATAAATAATGGACAAATAGAGTCTTTAAACGCCTCAGATGTACAGTTATTCGCTGTCAAAGTGATGCCAAAATGAATGGGAGGTCAATGGGATGCTAACGCAAGTGAAGTTCTGCTACAAGATGGCGGCACCCGGCCGACTTCAACTTCCAGTCGACTTCCTTGCCGCCTGGGGGGAACTCGATTTCTCATCCATAGACAGTAAAAGAAATGGATACAGCGACTCCACTGGATTCAATGGAGACAAGTGAAGTCATTAGAAGCACACACTTCCTGGGAGTCGAGCGTACTGCGCAGACTCAAACTGAGCTTAATGACGTAGATGTCACGTGAGCAACCCGTAAGTCTACTAATCGCTGTGCCAAGAGAAATCTGAATCACCCACCCAATCTTGCAGAGAAGGCGCGCGTGAACAGGAGCAAATTTCGGTAAGTATTCTGATTAATTATCTCCCTTGACTTTATGTCTCCATGTCCCCCCAATTGCCTCATAGACAGTAAAAGATTGCCCACGAGCAATTCTCTTTCTGACGCAATCATTAGCCTATTTTTTACAAAAACTGCTTCTACGGGGCCATAACGAAAGATACAGGGTAATGAAGCCTTTTATACATTTTCATGTTTCTTTAGAAATAATGAATGGACAAATGGAGTCTTTAAACGCCTCAGATGTAAAGTTATTCGCTGTCAAAATAAAGCCACAATGAATGGGAGTCAATGGAATGCTAACAGCAGGTGGGGGTCCGCTAGCCAATGGCGGCACCCAGGGGTGCTTCAATAAAATATGAAACCCTGCCCCCTTGTTCTCATCACACCGGCAAGTGTCAAACCATCACGTAGGCACGCAATCATGGCGGCAGGCAAGATGGCAGCGCCCATATAGTTTGTGGCGGATTTGTGTATAAGGTCTGCAAGTTTTCTCATTTGTATCAGGCTCTTTTGGTGCTCACACTGAACAGAGACATGTGTCTCCACATTATAGTAGCCTTAATTTGAGTTCATTAATGACTCTGCTGCAGACAGACTTTGAATTCAGGAAATAACTCTCTCTATACTTCTGGGATTATATTTGAGCGTGTGACATTTTAGCTATTTTAAATGTGTGTAATATTCTGTGTGTATTTTTTTATCGTTTATAGGTTTGTATTATGTTAATATTTTATTATTATTTTATTTGTTGTATATCTTTAACAAAATGGTATTTAAATGTATATGTATACGTTTTTTAGTATTATAAGTGCATGAGAAGAATTAACAAAAATGAGAGAGAAACGGGTAAATTAGTTTTGTTTGACACAAAGGAGAAGCAGGTAAGTGATTGGTCTGTGGGATCACCGTGTGCACATGCGCAGTTCATTCACATCTCTGTCAGCTGCAGAGCGGTCACTCGGCCGGAGCAGACACACACAGAGGGAGAGACCTTGCGCTCGCAGAACAGTCATGGCGACATTTGGAAAGTTGCTAAGGTTTGTCCGAAAGTTGCTTGATTTGTTGCTAGGCTTACAAATAAAAGTCGCTAAAAGGGTCTGAAAAGTCGCTAAATCTATCTGTACAATCAAATGCTCTCAAGAATCTGACGCACAGACACAGCGTTCGTGGTTTGTGATGATGAATGGCGTGCACATGGTGTGTTATTTTGGAGACATTGAACAATTTAGACTGTATAAAAATGCTTTTGATATTGCGACTGAAGTCTGATTTGTCTTTGTGTCAGGCTGCTCTGGTCAACAGACAGGCTGGCTTTTTGACCTTCTTGTATGACCAATATAGTGTCAAGAACAAAAAAAAAACCCCATATTAATTATGTAAGGCAACTTTAATTTGCATTCAAATATGCAATTTTATTTTATTTATAAAGTGCACTTCACACACACAAACATAAATGTATGGCACTTCAGTGAACCTGTAAATGTTAAGTGTGTTGTTGACAATGCTAAGTAAGTGTAATTTAAAAATATTGTACAATATTGACATCACTTTAAATATGCCACTAAACTTTTTGCAATTAATAATCATCATGGCATACCTGCAGGTAATGTGGATAGGAAAAAAGACTAAAAATAAGTGACAAAACTAAGAAACAAATGAAAATCCCACACACTACAAATACTTATTTTATTTTTGGTCACATGACCTTCATGCATATTCATTCATACAGATGTGAGCTTAATCATCTTAAAATTACATCACTTTGATAGAAGCAACTAAAAAAAATGGGAAATTTGTAAAACATTAGTCTTTGGGGGGTTGAACATTTTTGTTTTCTACTATGAGTGGCTAGAACAGAAGTTGTGTCTGATGTTCTCAATGTCTTATTTTAAGGCAAAATAAGTTACATTAAACGGAGCGAAATTGACTTTGATTTAAATGGTTGCTGATAAAAACAACAATAAAACGACACAAAATGAAAGTCCTCTTACATGGAAGTCACCACCATGTTTCTACAGTAGCCCTAAACGGACAACTGCTCTACACTGTGTTTCATCATTTTGATGTTCTTGCAAATAAAACACTGACACAGTGATGAACAGTTACATAAATATTAGCAATAAAATTGATTTATTGAATAATCAAGTAAATATAATTCCTTAATTTACCTTTGTAAAGGAATCGCATTGCACTCTGCTGTCTTTACCGACGACATCTTAGTCGAGTCTGCCCCCGTAGCTTCTCTAAAGGGTGGGGCGAGTGGGGGACTGAGCCATTGGTTGCAATTCGCCAACCGCTTTTTTTGCATGTGATTTAGAAATCAAATTGTCCATTTTCGTTCATTGAAAGTCTCGCATCATGACATACTAGGTCTGGTGCAGGTTGCTCTCATTGAGTGTGTAGGTGGTTATCTGTGGGAATAGTAATAGCTACTGTACACATCAGAGTTTATATCTAAATGGTAAACTTTTATCCTAATACTTATGTGAATTGAATGATTGTAACACAGAAATAATTATACTGTGTGGTTGAAAAGACTGTGAAGCTATTTTGTTAAATGGCAATGCGAATTAAATAGACAAATCATTGTAATTTAGCAATAGAATTACATTGGTGTTTGTGATTTTTAATAATCTATTAAATTAAAGCGTTTTGTCATGTTGGTGGTGACACCTCTCTTGCAACATATTTAGCCATCACAGATATTATACTTAGATTTTTTGACATCTGATCACAAATGTAGCCAAACTTAGTGAGTAAGGTCCTGGCAGATAGCTAGGCCTGGTCCTCACAAATAAAAGGCTAAAAAAAAAATGCATAGGAATCGATAGGCGAAATCAAAACGTTAATTTGACAACAACTATCTGAAACCTGACGTTAAGTATCCGATTCTAGAGTCGGAATTGATTTTCGATTTCCCATCCCTACGGAGGAGACAAATTGTTGAATAAATTCATAAATTTTTTCTTTGCGTACTAAAAGTATTCTTGTAATATTATGGTTGAACCCCTGATGATACATCGGTTATTTTAATGATCTCCTTGCCTGGTTTCTGGACGTTGATCGTGTTAATTACATTGCCATCTATGGAGGGTCAGAGAGCTGTCAGAATGCATCATAAATATCTTAATTTGTGTTCCGAAGATGAATGGAGATCTTACGGGTTTGGAAAAACATGAGTAAGTTAGGGCTGGGCCATTTTTTTCCCCCTGATTTTATTGATTAATTCAAATGTAATGTTGTGCACCATTTTCTTTTTTGAAAACTCAAGGAAACTTGATTTTTGAATAGAAGTATTACCAAGCATCAGAATTAGACACTTTGACAATATGCCAATGATAACAAAGAAAAGAACAATCCAAGCGCATGTCGTCGCATGTGATTAACCTCTCATCTGAGGATCGTACAGTGTAGGACTGTGTATAGTATAGTAAAATATATTGCTGGGGGCCGTTCACACAGAATAAACTTTTGTGTTAACAAAGATACGACATAGGCAGTGGAATAGGTAAAACATGCAAAGAAGATTGGAGTGAACGTCTTTTAACTAAATGCTGCGTTTTCAGAATTCCCATTCATGCATGAGGAGCAGTAAGAGATGTGAGTGCAACAGCTAAATGCACTTGTTTATATATATATATAAAAAGACACACATTGGGGACACTATAATGTCAACAAGAACCATCCTTCGGATGAGACATTAAACCGAGATCCTGACTCTCTGTGGTCATTACAAATCCAAAGATGTCTTTCAAGAAGAGTAGAGGTGTGACCTCGGCATCCTGGCTAAATTCGCCCTTTGGCCATCATATGGCTGACGTTGCATCATCCAGGTGGATGCTGCACACTGGTGATGAATGAGGAGATACCCCCTGACAATGTAAAGCGCTTAGAAAAGTGCTATATAAATGTAAGGAATTATTATTAAATTTTTAAGTAGACTAGTTAAAAATAGAAAATAGGTCAAACGTTCTGAAAAAAATATTTGATTGTTTTGCCAAATCGCCCAGACTTGGTTTATTGAAGATGCTGGACAAACACCTAGAAGTGCAATACAATAGTCCAGTCATGAGGTCATGAATGCATGACTACTGTAGCTTTTCTGCATCAGAAACAGATAACATGTTTAATATATTGGCAGTGTTTCTAATCGGGGGAAGTCGTGGCCTGACGGTTAGCGATTCAGACTCGCAATCGAAAGGTTGTGAGTTTGAGCCTCTCTCCACCTTCAATACCACGACTTAGGTGCCCTTGAGCAAGGCATCGAACCCCCAACTGCTCCCCGGGCGCCGCAGCATAAATGGCTGCCCACTGCCCCGAGTATGTGTTCACAGTGTGTGTGTGTGTTCACTGCTCTGTGTGTGTGCACTTCAGATGGGTTAAATGCAGAGCACAAATTCTGAGTATGGGTCAACATACTTGGCTGAATGTCACTTTCACTCACTCACTTCACTAAGATGGAAAAATGCTGTTTTTGTAACATGAGAAATATGATTTCAAAAGAAAAGTACCTTTCTAATATAACACCCAGATATTTGACTGTAGAGAAGTAACAGTACCATCTAGATACAAATTGTAATCTGTGATTCTGTGTAATGTTTTTTTTTTTTTTTTTTGGTCCAATAAGTAATCTCTCTTTCATATCCAAATTGAATAGAACATTATTGGTTAGAAGTTTCATCTGGTCTCATTGAGATATATAGTTGAGTATTATCAGCATAACAGTGGAAACTAATCCCCTATTTTCTAACAATATTACCAAGGAGCAACATGTATATTGAAAATAGCAGAGGGCCTAAGACAGATCCTTATGGCACTCCATTACATTACTAGATTTAATTTATGATTCCCTGTAAAAATTGACAAAGACCTTGTTTACACTACTGGTCTTGATGCCCAAATTTGTTGCCTGGATCAGATGTGTCTTTGTTTTGTTTTTCCGCCATCGTTTGAACGTTCTTTCAGTTGGGACCCATATCTGTTTCATGGCATACCATCTGAAACATTACGCATACATTGTCTTTTACCGCCTTCATGTGTACTTCCTCATGAGAATAATGTGACCTGTTCTGACAAAACGAGTCACAATGAGCAATTTATAAAAGACATTTTTCAATAAAAGTCCTTCAAAATGATTTTTGATTTGTTGGACTCGGAAAACAAAATTACTGAGCCACACCCGTTTGATTTATTTGCACATATGAATGAGCCCTGAAACCGATCTCAAAATATACAAATGCATGCATTTTTTTTTCTGTTCATACTGTCTTAGAACAGATCTGATCTGTCATATATGAATTGGGTCACATTTAAAGCCGGGGCAAGCGATTTCAGGTAGCCAATGTTGACTTTTTTAAATCACCAAAACAAACACAATACGCAACCAAGGCAATGATTAGTTCTGTGAAACAATGCAAAATATGGAGTTCATCTGTGTATATACTGTCTGCAATATATACACATACATATATCTTAGGTCTGTACTGGATGGGGCACGACACAATAAATACCCGACAGAAAACTGCTGCATGACATTGAAACCAATTTCTAATGATTTTTAATTGTCACTTTGTCACATCCAATGTACTATAAAGACTTTAACTGTTGTGGTGCAGACACAGTGTTACTCACCTATCGATTAGAAACAAAGCAACCTCGGTGTCCAATCGCAAGGCCTTCTGCTCCTTGAGTTCTCTCGAGCAAGCTGACTTACAGCTTACTGCTGATTGGCTACAGGTTGCCCAAATCAGTTTTCTAAAGCGGTTTTGAATAATCGCTTACCCCACCTTTAACTGGCAGTGTAAACAAAGACAAAGTGATAGTGATCGGAAAGATAGGATTTAAACCTGTCTTAAAGCCTTAAAGCCTGCCCTTGTAGACCTGTATAGTTTTGCAATCAATCTATGAATGTGTCATGATCTATGGCAGTGGGCCGTATAAAAACTGGCCTGTCAGCAATAATATCTAGCCTGCCACTAGTCAGTTTATTTTTATAGAGGCTATTGTTGTGATGACATTGACAGTTACTCACAATAACTTTGTCCTTAGTGATTTGCCTTCAAAATAAAAGTATGACAATGTTTTTGCAGTAATTTTATTTTGAGATTTGACTGAGAGCTTTTAACTTGAAAAGTTCAAAAGAGTATTATAATTTTTGCAAACAACTTCATTGCAGATAAGATGCACCGGTTTTGCACTCACAAAACTATATAGGATGAACACGTAGTTGTCTTTCCATTCTTCTTTGTATGCTCTATTTTCGCTGTCAATTTTCCTCTTTAAACTTTTTGATAGCAATTTTCTCTCACCAGGTAATGTAGACTAACCATGTTCCGTACATTTTTCGTCCTTCACCGGACGCCAGCGACCACTCCTCCATTGTTGAAAGCCAGACAAGCATGTTTGGAATCATTCTCTGGGGAAATACCTATTATACAGTCCACACTTTGATTGATGTCTTTTAGACCAATGGTTTTTGAGAAAAGTGGGAAAAGATACTTCCTCCGCACATGTAAGGAAGATGATATGCATTAACACTGTTCCGTACAGGCTCTAATGATATCCATACAGAGGGCATACTTTGATTTCATGATGAAAACATCTATCAGAACAACTTTGAGCTATTTATTTTTAACCGCAGAAAACATCATTTCAATTAATAAGAAAGGTCAGTACTTTTTGGTTAAAATTTAATTATATAATTATATTATAATTATAAATAAGTTATTTGCTACTTTAATAAGCCATGCGAGCTAGGCCTAATTGTGTCGTCATATTGATTATGGCATGTGAGTTAAGCATGAACCCTGTGAAATGTTAGTGAATTATGTTACCATATCTTTCTGAAGACAAAGAAGGGCAAACAATTTGAACTGATTCAAAATATTTAATGATTAACCAATGTGAAAACTTAGAAACATAAATGATCAGAATGCAGCTGTGTGTTTAAAACTATTTACATTTAACACTAAACTGATTAAAAAATACCATAACTAGAAATTAATGTTCATCTTCTGTGTGCACTATTTACATTGTGTGTGTTTGTGTAATATGTGTTTTTATGTGGACGGACAACATTTATGTCAAAGCCAGTCAGTGTCTGGCACTTCCTGAACTTCCTCCACTCCAGGTGGAACCACAAATGGCACAGGTCACAAAGGACCCATTGTCAATGACCTCATTTCCTGAGCCAGCTGGGATCACTCTACAGCAGAGAGCACAGTGTTCTCCATCTTCAGTCGGAGGAAGTAGCTGCTTCTTTTGCCTTTTGGCCTCCTGGGCTTGTCTTCTTTCCTCGTTTTTTGCCATCTCTTCCTTGCACTTTCTCTTCTTTTCTTCCTTCTATTTTCCTCCATTTCTCTCTCTACCATCAGGTTGAAATACTCATCGCTGGTGATGATCAAGGTGGCAAAGGAATGCGACGCCTCACCTTCTCCTCCTTCTCTAGGGCTGGACTCATGAGGACATTAGCTAGACTCTCTGGAGTTAGATTATATTTTGTGAGCCACTTTATTAATGTTTCAGGTGGGGCAAGGTGTTTGAGTGATGACTGATGTGTCAGACGTGTCACCTACGTGATGGATGGTGTGGCTGACGGAGTGGTGTCAGGGCTGGATGGTATGGCGTCACTTCCATTTACAGATGGGAGCACTCTCACCACCTAAGAAAATAAAACATTTAAAACTCATTAACACACTTTAAAAGAAATGGAAGTAGCTTAGAGGATGAATTATCATTGTATTAACGTCAAAATTACCTGTGTTGTGTCCACAGTAGTCCTAGACAGAGGTAAAATAACAGTTTTGTGAAACACGACCTTAATGTTTTGGGCTGTGACAGTGACAGTGGGGTAGACGTGTTTGAGGAGAGATGAAAACTGCTTTTTCTCCACAACAATGCCCCCTCGCAGACTGCAATTTCAATGTTGTTTTCTCTGCAGAACATAATTACATCTTTAGATACATGTGTCTCATGTTGGTCCATGATTAAAATTAATAGTCTCTCCTCAGGAGCCATTTCAGGAAGAGCACGGAGTCCATGTAACCCTTCTCCTGGAGGCGTTGGGGGGCCAATTCAGCCTATAGGTGGTACTTGGGAGGCAGCTGGGGTAAATGTTGAAGGGTGGAATGCTTTCGCTGGCTGCATTCACACAACAGTGGACAATGTTGTGCTCCCTGGTTGTCTGCTGCTAGTCTGTCACAGGACCTTCTTCTCTGGACCGAGTCTTTTCAAAGCCAGTCTCATCACAATTATAAATGAGATGTGGCTTGTTCTCCAGTTGTGCTTCACATTAAGGGCCTCGTACAATTTGAAGAATGCCTCAATGGCCTCCTGTGTAGCAACATGGACTATGGCTCTGTCCAGGGAATTTACCGTCCTTGAGGCCAATTCTGGATGGAGGGCCTTTAACCTGGACCACCAAAACATCACTTGCCCCGTTCTCCAGGTGGTGGTCTTGGTTAAGCCACTCTCTTTAATGATCTCAACAGCCAGAACTTTGACAAGGGATCTTGTCACTGGGAAGCCATGGTCCACCATGCAGAATATAAAAAAAGGAGAGCCTCTTCCTCTCCAATGTGTCAGGGCCAAATTAGGATGGGGGTTGTGGACATATTTTTCTTTATATAGTCCTGTAGGGTGTTGTGGGGAATGCCAAATATTTCTGCTGTTTTTTAAACTTGCTCCTGCCTTTACTTCCTCAACTGCCTCGTTTAACTTTTGGTTAGTTAAACCGTTAGTTGAACCAAAATTAAATAGTTTACTCCGAGTAGAATTGACATTTTAACGTTTCGTTCCTGCATTCCTCTGATATTATTACCGTTCCGAAACTGGTTTGGGTGGAGGAAATACCGGTTAATAACGTTATTTTTTTAATTTATTTTTTTTACAGTTTTCTTTGCCTAAAATTTGTCTAATAATAATAATAAAGTACAGTGATTTCTTTGCTAAAAAAGAAGAGGAAAAAAGAGATCTGGTAATGTAACCAGCTGCCCTTAGTCACAGCCAATACAGCATCATCTCTTTAGATTTTTGCAAATGTAAAATAAAATAAAAAAATCTATCAACACTTTAAAGACATCCAATTATTTGTAAGATATTTAAAAATGTTTGCTGCATTGTTAAAAAAAAAAAACACTTGTGTAAGATTGAGTTCTGAGAGTGAAAAATTGCTAAAATGGCTGTAGGCTAAAGCACAATGTTTGCAAACATTATTAGTTTCTCTCTAAACAAATCTTCTAACGTTTAGGCTATAAAAACGTCAATCCAGGAACAAATAATTTAAGGTGAAGCTGATGCCTACCACTGTCATGAATCCAAATGTTTCCATGTTCCCGACGTATCTGGATGCTAAAGAATTATTATATAGTGTTTGTACTTGAATCGACTTGAAAATCATCCTTTACATCGGCTATATCAGCACAGTTATTTTTGCTAAATAATTAAAACTGTAAAGCTTTTGCAAAATAAAGAAAACTACTCTGTTTCGTTTTCACTCCCGAAAACTTTGGAACGTGTGTCAAAATTAACCGTACTTTAACAAAAAATTTTTTTGTTTACTTAATATGATTTAAGTGAAATATATTTAGTGTATATGCCTATATTCCTTTTTATGTAAACCTTTAGTTTTTTCTGTTTTCTCCATTCACAGAAGTGCTGCAGGTGCATGTGATCTGTTGAATTCATCTCACACTATCCTTAGATAAACTCTTAAGGGTGGAGCATTGCGACTTGACTATGATGAGATGCACAGCTGAGCAGACATTTCACTCATTGGCTTCAGCATCACATTTGCATAAGCCATACTACTGGAATTTGTGATTGGTTGACAGCAAATTTTAAATATTAAAGCTGCGGTAGGTAACTTTTGACGCTCTAGCGGTTAATAAACAGAACTGCTTGCGTCTTGTGGAAGAACATCGTAGCCAGATCTACTTCTCTCTGTTTATGTCTATGAAGAATCACAAAGGTACTGGGTTACTCCGCCGCGGTATCCCCGAAGCAATCTAAAATAGTCAGAATATAAACACTTATTATAGGTGCAACCTAGTGATTCAGGACAAGCCAAAAACACTGTTTGGAAAATGGATTCATGGTGTACTCGCTTATTATATACATTTGTCTACATTTTGAACACAAACTAAGTTACGGACCGCAGCTCTGATTGGTTGTTTCTTACCGGGAGCGATGTATTTCTGCAAATGGCAATAGGACCACTGGGAGGAGCCAGAGGAGCTTGATTTTTTCACAGATTATCTGTCTCATATTCTACTGTAAGGACATAATGACAGGTTTAACAAATATGTAAAAAATATATTTTTACAAAAGTTACCTACTGCAGCTTTAAATAGAATGATAAAATAACACTATTAACCGGTTAATGGCTATTTCAAATTTTCTATTCTTTTCGGAACTATAAAATTAGATTTTGTTTCAGTTCATTTCGTTAGTTTCTGTTTTTTGTTTTCGTTCCTTCAGAGCCCTGCTTCAAATTACTGTTTATAAAATTGTTTGTATTCACAAAGTTGTGTATTTGTTAACTTGACGTATGAACTTATTAAATAACTAAAAAGGTCATGTCCTTCGTGATCCCATGTTTCAAACTTTAGTTAGTGTGTAATGTTGTTGTTAGAGTATAAATAATATTTGTAAAATTCTAAAGCTCAAAATTCAATGCCAAGAGAGATATTTTATTTAACAGAATTCACCTACATCAAACGACTGGTTTGGACTACATCCCTCTACTTGCTGCATTAATGACGTAACTAGAGCAGTTTTTTGACTAACCTCCACCCACAGGAATACACAAAAAAGGGAGCGTGGTCTTTTTGCGCTCTGAGGGAGAAGAGGAAGAGCTGCGTTTTTGTTTGTCGCTATGTCATCGAAACGCTGTTATTTTCATCTCGGAGTCCAATCATCTTTGTTTTGTCTTCCCAGGGAAGCTGTACTTAAGAGATCAATGGTTACAATTTATGTTTAACTCGGTTCCCGAAAATTATAATGCACATATAAAACTATGTGCAGCTCATTTTACTGAGGACAGCTTCCTCAATCTCAATCAGTTTAATGCCGGATTCACACAAATATTATTCCTGAAAGATGGAGCAGTTCCCTCTTTGTCTGGAGAAGGCTTTGTTTATGGACCACAACCGGTAAGTGTATTTTATTATTTAAGTTGGTGCGTTTAACAGTTTCTGTAACTTATTACACAAAAGGGCAACGCTGTGTTAGCTTTGTTAACTAGATCGGGTGTTAGGCCTGTGCAAAAAATCGAATGCGATTTTTCATGCGCATCTCGTCTGTAAAAACACTCCTGTGATTAGAAGTACATCTCCATGTGCACATTTGCTTCTCGAAACTACACCAAAACTAGCCCAATAGTGTTTCCAGGAGGGCAGCGTGCTGTAAGCTGATGTCGAATCACAACACAGGAACCGCTGGCCCAATCAGAACTCGTTACGTATTTCTGAAGGAGAGGCTTCATAGAACAAGGAAGTCATCAGCCCGTTTTTATGACAGTGAAAACAGCGGTATACAGATAAGTGAATTGTGTGTAAAATACTGTTTTTTTACATGTGAAACATGAACACATGTTATATTGCACACTGTAAACACAATTAAAGCTTAAAAAAAGCACAAAAAACATGACCTTTAAATCTCTGAATATCCTATCACTGTGTTTAACTTTAAGTTAACTTTAATGTTAAGTTAAATAACTTCAAGAAAATTTGGCAATGAAATAACACAATTGAGTTTGTTATTTGTTACAGCATGACAACTCAAAATTGTAAAATTTAATGTAAGTTAATGCTAAATTATTTGATCCTGAATGAATATAAACATCATCACTGAGAGCAGGATGACTTACAAACAGCGTCTTTTGTCTGTCTCAGATGAAGAGTGGCACCAAGTGGTCATTGCCCTGAATTGACGTCTAAATATTCCCATTTCAAAGCATTTATTCAACAAAAGGTAATTTATTTATCAATTTGTAATAACATGATATTAATTTCATAAAGACAGTAATACGGTATGAAGCATAATTTAAATACAAATGTAAATTTTTGCTGCTGTAGTTGTCTCCCCACCCAGGAGCAGTCTCACGTTTAGCTTGTCTAAATGGAGCATGGTTAGTCTACGTTAGCTTAAATGGTAACATTAGAACACAAGATCTTATAGCATACGTCCAGCACGCAAAAATAAAACAAATGCAGTTTAGTATGAGAGGATGCCAAGGAATAATTTTGTGTAAATGTAGGCAACGCCAAATAATTATTACAGTAAGTTAGGTTATAAAATGATACACATTTATTATTCACAATATGAAAAGAGGAAATAAAAAATGTCAATACTCTGCTTTATTAATTTATTCAGTGTAAAACCCGGACCCTGCGACACACATGTGCTTTTTTTATTAATGACTGTTGTGGCTGTGATCTAGTTGTGGTTTCTTAAGAGGCTTAATAACCACCAGCTTGAATGATTTTGGGATGCGACCTAAATGGCGAGTTAATAATATTTGGAAGTGGTTCTTCTGCTACAGGTAACAACTCTTTCAGTAATTTAGTGGGTACAGGATCTAATAAACGTTGTTGGTTTAGATACAGTGATGCAAGTTTTTTTATCTCTTCCTGATCATGAGTTTCTTTCATGAGAGTGGGTATTGCTTTTGTACCATGGCACAGTATGTTAAAAAGCCGGTGTACAGTTTAGCAAAAGTAAAAACAAATATAACTGATAGCAGTGATTCGAGGCCATACCAGATATGCAACCTACCTACCTCACTCCCTGAATCTATATATTCAGTAATTTGCCATCTATCTACCTATCTACCTATCTATCTATCTATCTATCTATCTTTAAAACATGTCAGTAATATGGTAGTACTGTGCTTAAAATCAATAGGAATTTGATACATTTTGTTGAATCAGTGGGTGAGTTACATTTAAATGCTGAGACACAAACCAATTTCAGAGAACTAGTGGCGACGAAAACCAATGGTGTTGTGACCTCATGTCCATAAAGCTGCACTGGAACACACCGCACAGACTATAGCCAATGAAAAAACTAATGTTGCATTCACACCAAATGTGAATGCAGCATCTGGTGCGAATGATTTCAACGTTAAGTCTGAAGGTCTTGCGGCGTGAATGTGGCGTTTAGCGCGGTGCGGTAAACGCGAATTGAGCATCTGGCGTGAATGGTGCTTATTGTGCATTTACGAGTTGAACATTTTTAACTTTGCCTTCAATTCGCACTGCGTTAACCAATCAGGAGCCTGCTTGCTGCTGTGGCGGCAGGCCCACCCGGAGTCACTGGCTGCATCCGAAAACTTAGGCAGTTGACTTTCCGCCTTACTGCCGTATCAGGCAATGACTTTGCAGGCAGCATTTTTGCATGAAGGCAACATTTTCAGTTTTCGGATGCAGCCATTCATTCAACCTGGAGGAAGTCACCCGGAGCTATGACACAAGTTCATATTTCTATAGAGACAGGAATAAAAGGACCTCACTTGGAAGAGTATCGGTGAGGAGATTGGACAACCTGATAAATTGGAAATAAACATTTCACTTTTGAGTTACGTACACTTTTATCGTATATGAATATCGTCTTGATGAATACTCGATCAGCATCAGCCATCTTGCAAACAGACAATCACCTAGTACTTGCCCCTCCCACAAGAAGTGGATTTCGCCTTGGACGTGCATTAATTTAGCTTCAAACACTTGATTTTAAAATGCGTCTATTTTGCTCTAGACGCGCAAATGCATTTAAAATGTTCAAGCGACAAACTAGACGCAAATTTTACGATCAAAATGTACGATCGTTTGGGCTTTATGTCTTAAGAAATTCCTTTTAGCCTTTGACATTTGCATATAAATCGTAGACATGGCCTCACGTTATACAATTATATGGGTGCTAAATTGCCCAGGGTTTCCCGAACCCCACTATCAAGATGATGTTAAACAGCAACTCTCTGCTCCTCTCCATTGGACTACAAACACATTTCAAAGATATGTCAATGACCCTCCGGGCCAGACACCCTGGCCTAGCTGACCAAGGGACCACCTCCATGCTTCCAAATACACATTACACACACATATAAAGGCATTTCCTTTATTCAGACTACAATTAATCCGTTACAAATGTATCTGATATTCACCTTATGTTGCATGGCAACAATGGTGCCGCCGTTCAATTGGTTTTGTTATCTAAATTCCGTCTGAGGGACCAAACGTACCTAAGATTGCAGATGATAGCAGGCCAGCTAACTACATACACTGTTCAAAGTATGGGCCCGATTAATTCTCATGATGTATTTTAAGTACTAATGTAAAAATGTTTAATTATTTTCCACAGATGTATTAAGTTATGTCAAGTTTGCAAGGTAATTCCATCTTGGTTTATTACATAAGGAAATTAAATGGTGAAATTTTACAGGATGGTCAGTAGAAGGTGTCTCTTGCTTCCTTAAAACAACAGACACCTGAATATAAGGCATTTATCATCTTAAAGTTTCTTTAAAAAAAGTCACTTTAACAGACTTATAAATTAAATGTTCCCTTCTGGTGGAATGACCTCCCCAACTCAGGGTGTACTCACACTAGGCACAGTTGCCATGAACCGGGCCCGAGTACGATTGTCCCCCCTCCCCACTCCCCCTCTGGCCTGCACTCACATATAGGGTTTCAGCATTCGTGCTAGAGCATGCTTACGTCATTATGGTGCGACGGTTTCGGGATAAACAGGAAGAGCGGCGCTCTCTGAACACAATGGAGTGCATCGCTCTGTTTTCTTTGTGGATCATTTTGTGTTGTTTGGTCCACAGCCTGTTGTTAAACAGATGTGTCGCCTTAGTGGCGCGAACATTTTCACGTAATCGTGCTGCTCGTATGAGGATGTTTGCAAGATACCAGCTGAAGTGTAGCAAGGACTTTGCAGTTTTTAGTTTGTTTATGCGTTTTGCACCTCTGCCGTAGACCAAAGCGACCCTTTCCCTGCCATGTTGGTTTTGGAGCGTTGCAAAACCGTGACGCAACGCGTCCTTTTCCATGCTCCAGCACGGTTAGCGCTCACACTGCATGCGAACCGTGCCCGAGTCCAACTGAACCGTGCCCTGGCCCACCTCTTCCAAGCGGGCCAGGGCCGGCCAATCGAGCCACGCCCGGGCACGATTCGGAGCACTCACACTAGTCAAACGAACCGCGCTTTGGTGGTCAAACGCACTCGGGCACGGTTCAAACTGGCTAGTGTGAGTACACCCTCAATCCGGGCAGCTGAGTCCTCAGTCGTCTTCAAGAATCAGCTTAAAACCCATCTCTTCCATCTTTATTTGATCCTCTAACTTTAACACTCACTATTCTAATTCTATTCTTTAAAAAAAATCTAACGAATTATATATCTAACACTAATTTGCTTTATTCTTTTTCTATTATTTTAAAGCCCTTGCTACTTTGTTAAACTAACTGAGACTTTTTATAGCACTTTAATCATTGCTCTTTTGTTGTTTTTTGATTGCTTCCATTGTCCTCATTTGTAAGTAGCTTTGGATAAAAGCATCTGCTAAATGAATAAATGCAAATTTAAATGTAAATGTAAGTTCCAGATTTCTCCTTTTCTAATATGTAATTTATAAATGTTCACTTGCCTTACTCCACTGTACAATTAAGAGATTATACAAGATACTTATGATGATGGTCAGAAGCAGGTCTTTTATACATTTATAACATACTTATTGTATGTTAACAACACAATCGCTGCAAGATATTATCACGATTAATAAATAATAATGATGTGTGTGATAGTCTTACCTTCCATAATATCGAGGCTGTGTGGCTACATTACCTTCTCAAACCAGCGATGCACGAACATCCAGTCTTGTCCACCGATCCCTGCTAACCAGTAAAGTAGTTTGGACTGCTCGACAGGCTGGGGTGCACGTTTGCTTTAAAAAAGACAAAATCACCATCGCTGTGTAAAAGTACACGACCCACTTTCCCACTATGTAAATACTGGTAGGCCTTGGTACTTTTATAATTTTTCATTGCTGCTCAATCAACTCCTCCTGACGGGACAAAGTAGTTAAATATGTCCCCATAGGTTACTTCTGGACACTTCTTAATATCGTGTACCCACGCTAACCGTGATGATGGATGGGAGAATTTGAGACCATCTGATCATCTTAAGAAATTTTCATTGTGCTCCCAATTTATAACATTTACAGTATTAACGTTCTTTGTCATCGTCTTTGTCTTTTTGTCTTTGTCGTCTATAAACATTCTTACAACTACTAAACAATTTACCGGATGTGCTGTTTCAGTTTAGCGGAAGTCGGATGACAAAATGTGGAAAAGCGAAGTATAACAAGTGTGTGTGGGGGGAGGTAACTAATATTACTTTAGTTACCACTGTTTATTTGGATTAGTTAAGCTTTAAATGCTAATATTCAGGTGTATGAATGTATCTCTAGTTTAATATCTTCTGGATGTTTCTTTCTTTGTATCAAAATGATCTGCTCTTTATTCCTCATACCATGATGTACTCTATGTGATCATGAAATGCACCACACTATTTGTACCATATTTTGGGTAAAACTACACCAAGTATTCAGGACAAGTAAAGGGTAAAATGGCTTTGGAGAATGTGGTTAGAGGCCAGTTTTTGTAAAAATGTAAGTTATATTTTCAATTTCGATAGCTTTTGATTTCATTTCTACCGAAAAATGAGTTGCTACATATTTGCTTGGTTCTTGCCAAAGTGCTCTATTTATAGTTCAAATATCAATTCATCTGAAGATCCAGCTGCTTTCATAACGGCCAAGGCTGAATATAAGGAGGCATCCACTGGCCATAAAAACAGTGCTTCTTAATTAAAAATAGTTAAATGCCAATGTTAATGTTGCATTATTTGTAGTTTAAATGCTTAAGCTCTTGCTGTATGAGTTATTATTGTCCTAATATAGTGTAATGTACAGATGTCACTCTAAGCTTATATTATTCAATATTTCCTTTGTGAGTTAATAATGCATGCTTTACAGTAATAGGTTATCTGTATGTTTTTTAACCTTTAATCTCACTGAATTTTCTCCAGAAAAGTGTTTTAGACAGTTGGACTGGAGGGAAAAGTAACACCACAACAAGCCCAAAAAAAGTAGGACAACTTAAAAAAGAAATATAAGGTATGTTTTATACATATTCTTGGCACAAATTTTTAAATGCATTCTACAGTTTTTATATTTAAAAAAAGTTTTTCTTTTTACATTTTTCTGTAGGAGCTGAAAAACTCACCAACTGGTTCAGGGGTGGACAAGGGAGAGGATACAGCTTCATCATGGCCCTGGTTCACCCTAATGTATAAGGCTTCAGGTCAGAAGCATTCAGTTACTCCTCCAGTGCTGCTTGCCTCAGTGTCCCAGGCCTCTTCCACCTGGGGACTTCAAATGAGAGCCTGAACCAAGCAGACAAAGGGGTCAGAAGAGGAGCCTCATTGAAAGGTTCAGGGAAGAAATGAGAGGAAGACAGGGAAGAAGCCAGACAAAAGGCTGCAGATGAGAGGAACAACAACAGACTTTTCAATTTACTTGAGACTCTTGTTAAGGAAAACTAAATTGTATATATTTCATGTATTCAAGTTTGTTTACTTGTGTTAGTATTGCAGTGGTTTTTTTGGTATAAAAGTTTAACATTAAGTTATTTAGAGAACAGAAAATTTGGTAATAATATATATAATAGTTCTACCTATAAATAGTTTGTCAATAATACAAGTGGACAACAACAAACATTAATTTTCAGGGCCATAGCAAAGTTGTTTATAGCGTTGTACATGAATAGCAGAATTTTTAGTTGAATGCGATAATTAATTGGTAAGTAGTGCAATAAACGCAGGATAGGCATAATGTGATTCCTTCTGCGACTGCCTGTGAGTAAATGAGCAGCCGCATTTTGGACAAGTTGCAGATGATGAATGAATGAGGCAGGCAGCCCATAATATAGCGAAATGCAATAGTCAAGTCACAGAGAAATTAAGGCATGCTTGACAATCTCAAAACTCTCCCTGCTTAGGTCGAATAAACTTGATTGTTCAGCTATAGACTGCTGTCCAGTATGAAGCCCAGATCCTTGACCTCAGCAGAGCAATACGGGGTGAAACAGCCCAGATCAACAGCACTCAGATCAGTTTTCTCGTTAGGCCTAAACAGAACAATTTGAGTTTTATCATCATTAAAATTCAGAAAATTATTGCTAAGCCATGTTTCTAATTCTAGGAGACAGGCTGTTAGTTTGAATAATGCAGAGTTGTCATTGCATGTAAAGCTGGGTATCATCGGCATAGCAGTGATAAAACAAATTGAATCTCCTAAAGATTGAACCAATGGGTAATGTGTACGGCGAGAACAATAATGGTGCCAAAGTTGAGCCTTGAGGAACATCACATGAAGTATATGCTACAGAATAAGAATATTGCACAATACTGAATGAAAATCTTCTGTTAGACAAAAGACTACTCTTCTTCTACTGCCTTAATGTCGTCATTGCTAATACAGATGTTATGCAGTATGGTGCATGTCAAAACAACATTTTGGACGAATGAAGTGTCAACCTCCAGGGCATGGTAGAAGATGGCCCTCCACCTGGCCTTGATAATACCAAATGCTCGCTCAATGACTGAGTGGTCTTTGGCATGATGAATATTAAAATAAAATTAAGCATCATATCATGTTTCTAATATTTAAATGATCACTTTGGGGGCTTTACAGGTTTAATCTTTTTCCAAACAGCTGTTGTGCCACTCCTCTTGAAGGTTGCTTGAAGGGTATCAACGGCAATGGGCCTCTCCAAACAGAGTTTGCCTCCATCACCCAGGAGGAAGTGTCCTGGTGGTGGACATGCCCCACTGCGATACAGGGGGCTGTGTCGGAGGACTCTGGAGTCGTGCACCAGAGCCAGGAAAGCCAAAACAGACATCAATAAACCTGGCTTTGTGGTTAAATACAGCCTGTAGCTGGATTGAGGGAAACAGTTTGCGGTTTCTGTAACACTGAGCATGGGGTTCTCCATGTGCTTTGATCAGATGTGAAATAAAATACAAAAACGTTGCCTTTTAAGTCATTACCTCATACGGCAGCAAGTCAGCTGCCTAAGTTTTCGGATGCAGCACAGGACAGCTCCAGAAGCTTTATCCTCTCTCTTTGCCTCCTTTCTTCCTCCATCAGTAACACCAGACCCTAAAGGCGGTCGCACACCGGACGAGACGCGCCGCGTCGCGTCGCGCCACATGTAGGACAACTCGAGGTATCGCACACTGGACGCGCACATTCTAAATGCGTGAGCTCAATTTCGCAGCAAGATGGGAGAGTTTTAACTTCATCTATTATTTTAATTTTAAATATATGATTTTAATTGATAAAAGCTGAGTTTTTAACGTTAATTAATGAAAATAATCTGTGTTATTATAATAAGTCTGTTATTGTTTTGTTGTAGGCTATCTGTTGTCTAGGCAACTGTGCTGCTGAAAACGTAACCAAACACTTTGTAATATGTTTTATTTGAATGAAACAAGTGTGCTGTACTTTAATTTCAGTTTCAGTTTATAACATCTGGGTTTTTTAATATAAAACTATGCGGATGGCGCTCTGTGGCGCGGCAGAAATTTGAACAGCGTTCTGAGTCGTAGCTGGGCGCCGCGGACAGACGCCGAATGGCGCCGCCGGTGTGTGTACACCCATAGAGAATAATGTGTTCGAATTTTAAAGACGTGGCGCGACGCGACGCGGCGCTGCGCTTCTCGTCCGGTGTGCGACCCCCTTAACAGGTGTGTCTCATCAAGCCAGTGAGGATGTTTCTCTGCTGTGAAAGTGGTGTGTTGTGGTACACAGGTCCATGCGCTCCCTCCATATCAATCACTTTCTTTGATCGTGAAAAATAGCTGTTCCATGATAAGACTGTGTGGTCACCTGTTAATAGTTGCTATCAGATATTAACTTTAACCTACAAAATAAGTAAGTGACTTTCACACCTTTGATCAGTACGACAGGCAACACATTCTAACTGTCATATAACATTAATAAGGCTCAGGCAAAATAAAAAAATAAACTTTCTACCTTCACTTGAGTAAATATTAAAGAGCAAAGTTGTAAATCAACGTACTCAACTTTGACAGGCATCTGATGGACTACCACGCAGGCGCTCTTACTGTAGCCTATACTTCAGCAAATTTTGCTTCGCCTAGGTAATAACATCTACAATACTGGACATAAACAAAGGCTGATCAATCACTGTTGATTTTTCCAGAGACAGTTCACTAAACCAGTGGCGTAGCCAGGGGAGGGGCCATGGGGGCACTGGCACCTCCTGAAAACTGATTGGCCCCCCAGTGTGCCCCCACATTTCTACACGTCTGTCACTCACAAATTCAAATTATAATCTTTCAGTTTAGTAAATAACTCATGATTGAGTCGCGATGCTTCTCAACGAGGACCAAGAATAGCGAGCTGCTGTTTTCCAACGAAAAAAGCACCTATTTTAAATAGCTTATTTTTTCGATTAGCGAGTTGTTGCAGTGCAAGAAGTGTTTGGTACTAACGTTAACATCTTTCGGTGTTAGATAGACCAGGTTCGATGACTTATTAGTAGTATTCTCTATATAGTCCTATAAATCATGTGACATGTTGAATGACCTGAATGAACCTTGAACCCGAAAAGCAAGATGTACAATTTAATGTAAACGGTACTTTGTACCTAAACAATGACGAGCATTTCTACTATTGAAAGACATAAAAACATTAAACATAACCAGCAAAAAGTTAACAAATTAAAGTTACTGTTTTACTTTACGTATATGTCTAAATAAGAATGAACCATTAAGATATTTTAACAGTTTTGACTGAACAGTTGACATGAACAACTTGGACAACTTAATTGAAACACTCATTTGCACCTAGACAATGGAGATATATCACGATTGAAATGTAAATCTTCAAAAGCAAAAAAGGTTGTTCAACATTCAGCGTTACCAGAAATAATTAAGTGGACACAGTAAAGTGAATGTTATACTTTCTATGCATGTGTAAAATAATTGTATAGGTGTATGAAGAATGACCCAAGACAGATAGCTAGCATATGAGCTGCCTATAACTCATATCTGCCAATATTACTTTGTTGTACCACTAAACTATGTCCATGACCCAGACATTGCTGGGTAGTATTCCTGCCCACTGAAATCTGTTCTGCAGCTTTCAAACACAACACACTCATTTTCTGAGACATATTTATTTTTAAAGGACATGAGAGTTTGTGACTTCCTGCACTTACTATACTTTATACTTAAACACAGTAAAAGTTCAAAAATGTGTTTTTATAATAAATCCAAAAGCAAGACATGAGAAAATAGGCAGTGAGCTAAATGAGTGATCCTCTGCTACCATCTACTGGTTATAATGGTAATTTCATGTTACTTTCATCTTTAAAATCTACATCATTGTTTTTTAGTAAGTGTAAAATGGGCTTAATCAGGGTAGATGCCATATTTGCAATTGCGATTAAAAATTAGGCTGTGTGGCATAGGCATTCAGTCAATTTAAAAGGTTATACCATATAAATGTTCTAGATTATCTCATACTTCATAATTGGATTATTATTATTATTTTTCACATTTACATTTAGTCATTTAGCAGATGCTTGTATCCAAAGCGACTTACAGATGAAGATGATAGAAGCAATCAGACCAACAAAAAAAGCAATGATATGCAAGTGCTATGACAAGTTTTTAATAAAAAATAATATTACATTTAAAAAGTTTAAAATATATATTTACTATATATTATGTAATAATAATAATATAATTATGGTAATAATATACTTATTGATATATTATATAATATAATGTTATATGATATAATATAATAGTATTATAATAAGTATATTATTACCATTATTGTGGGCAAACTGAACTTTTTGATGTGTGAAAACAAAAGGTTGACAATTGCTCTAATGTACCATGCCATCATTTATGGAGTATGGATTCCTAAAGGCTCAGAGTTGATTGAGCCTTTAGGAATCTTTGGGTTGTTGCTCTCTGAGCTATTGGGCAGCTCATCTGGTCCTCCGTCAGGTGTGCTCTCAAAAGGAGCAGAAGGTCTGTTAAGAAGAGATAGACCTGCAACCAACCAAATATATTAATGCTTTAAAATAAACGGGTGAAGTCATATTCTAACTGAGTGTAGTAGCGTCCCTTGTTGATGCAGTATGCATCTCGCTCTCTCTCTCTCTCTCTCTCTATTCATACCAATTATCATGTATTACCTCTTTATATATATCTCTCTATGTATAACTCTTTTTACTTACAATAATATATTGTTATGCTTCAGTCATATGCTAAAATGCTAAAATGGAGTACCACACTCTAGATACTCCATAATGACAAAACAAAAACCAGAGTTAAGATAATCAAAATAGCCAAGACAACACAAGTGTATAGGGACAGCTCTGTGAATGTCCATAGATGTCCCAGTCAGGATTTGAACCCAATCACTGGAGAGAACTTAAAATGGCCATGCATCAAGATTTGAAACGATACCTGTTTTTGAGAAGGCTCTTTGTAGCACTTCATTTAGGTTCTGCTGCAGTGTAATGTTGAGACTTTTGTATGTAGCCAGCTCTGCAACCAGATCCCCTTTCTCCTTTTCTAATTCAGCTGATCTTTAGTGTTGTAGAGAACAAGAAACTGAAAAGATTTTCTCATCAGATTTTCATACTAAGATTCTGAAATGTATCATATATTTTCATTATTAAGAATTTATTATTATAGCCTATGTTTGTAAACAAATGGAAAATGTTAATTATTCATAAACTCTTACTTATATTCGAAATCTTCCAGCTCTTCCTATAAGTCTTTCTTTTGTTTCTTTATATATCATTATTTACTTTGCAAATCCTCAAATGTTTTTTTTTTTGAGGTGCAACTCCTCCATCATCTTCGTCTTCACTGTCAGAAAATTCCTCTCACTCTTTTTTTTTGCCTTTCTTTCTTCAAGAATTTTCAGAAGGCTTTTTCCTTTTTTTCAGACACTTCAGCTGTGTTTTCTGTAAAGCATGATTATTGATAAAAATGTAATACATATGTTGTACAAAATTGTAATAAATCATCAGCTTTCGGTACATGTTACATTGTCAAATATTTAAAGGTAGAGGTCACCAAAAAATACAGCTATATTATATTTAAATATTAAAGACTGATGGACTTAGTCACTGTTCGCTTTCATTTAATGGAAAAAACATTGTGATCGAGACTGAAAGGAATACATTACATAAGAAGACAGGTTTGGAACCAGTGAGTGAATGATTACAGGAGACTTTTCTTGACAACTTTACAAACTATAATATCCATTAGAAGGTTTTTTTTTTTTTTTTTTTTTTTTTTTTTTTTTTTGGTAATACAATGCATTATATATTCTCATTCTTTTATCAAAAGTTATAATGCATTATATTGCTACATGCTATATATTGCTCAGTGCATTATATGGTCAAAAACATAAGACATTACACTTTGTAAAGAAATTTGATGATAGTATTTTAATAATTTTTTTAGATATTTAAAGTTATATAACACATAAGTAGGCCTAAAATTCAGAAATGTATGTTGCCATAAAATTCATTTTTGAATGTATTAAATTTATTTAAAATATTAAGAATAAATTATATATACAGTTAGTTAAAGTCTATTAATTGAAAACAAACTCTGAATATTTAAGCCAGGTTCACTGAAGAGTTCTGAAGAACAGATTTGCGATGTGACTCTTAACCAAATAATGATACAGCGTTGGGTTGGCTAATTCCTCCTCCATCTCTTCACGGGTCTCTGGAGGTGATTTAACCACATTAAACCACAGATAGTGTAAGTAACATTAACGTTAGATAATGTAAGTTAGCGTTAGTGAAAACAGACATTTTTTATGTCCAGTAAAAATAATCAGTAGTACCTGTGCTTGATAATATGTGTTTTCCCAGCAAACAAGATACAAAAAATCCTGTATATAATTTTTAGGGTCAAATCTTTAAATGTCTTCTATGGGAACTACATGTTTTTGTCCGTCCGAATACCGCACATACGCAAACATTTCTGAGGTAAAATGCCGTTATGCTTACAATTCTTTTGGCACAAAGCCCTCCTTTATGGCCTCAGGTTGGTAGCACATGCGCAGTTATCACCCCAATCTGTTTCAAACAAATAAATAATTCATTTTATGTGTGTGTGAGCGCTCACATGTTGTGTCGATGTACAAGGTTGCTTACTAAAATTTCTCTGTATTGATGCCGAACCCAAAATATAAAAAAAATACCTGGAGCCTGGCAGTGTGTCCATCATACCTGCCAAAACCAGACAAAGGCTTGAGAAGAAGGCTGGTTTTGAGGTAGCTATAGATGTTTCTATTAATTATCCAAATAACAACTAAGTTGTAAACTGTTATAATAGTACATATTTATAAAGCCCTTTTTGTTTTATAGGCGGGAGATCCATCATGGGCAAAAACCTCACATTCAAACCAGACCACATGTTATGGTACCCTGCTGAAGCTTCTTTGGTCCTAGATGAGTTGAGTTTAGACTCAGAGGTAGCAAAATTATGGATTCATCATTTTTCATAATTATAATAATTAAACAACCAACTAATTTGTTAAATTCTTTAGTGGTAGTATCCTGACAGCAAGCTCTTTTTAGCTGCCAAATATAGCCATATACATTTAGATAGAAGATCAGCCACACAAATATTTAAATAAATATTATAAATATTGCTCTGTAGATTTTGAATATTGTCCATGATTAATTAATTAATGTATTTTTTTTTAGGTAGAAGCTATTACAGTCACAAGGCCTTTTTGCTTGCAGACCAGACCTATTCGGATGAGTCCTCTTTGGAGGTAAATAAATTATCTTCAGATTCAGAGAAACCTACACTATACTATAGTGTGACAACACCAATAATTAATAAAAATGTAATTAACACCATATTTCGCTACTGAATATTAATGGTCTTTGTATTGTTTCAAAGGTAGAAAGCACCTCAAAGACAAACATCACCTGCTCATACTCATGTCCAGCCAAAACGTGATGCACTTTTCCAACTTAATGAGCTGGTTTCAGACTCAGAGGTAGTATCAAAATTTGACATACAGAGCCCTAAAATTAATTTTTGGAATATCTTTCTAATATATATATATATATATATATATATATATATATATATATATATATATATATAGATCAAAGGTCACGTTAACCAAAAATTATCTGTCATTGACCATTTTTTTAGCATGGCTAATATAATATAAATCTATGGCTAGGTGTTGGGGCTGAAACTATTCAATTAACTCATGATTTGATTAAATTCAAGATTTTGATTCACTTTATTTTTTAATTTTTTTTACATATTGAGATTTAAGTCAAATTATAAATTAAATGTGTCATTTTACTATTGCTTGGACTAAATGCTGCAAGTTTCTTTGTGAAATTGAAATATAACACCTTAATAATATATAGTAGGTGGCCAGCCTTTCTGGGGCTTACCGTCGCGAGTGCCAAGGTGGTAACTGTAATTCAGTCGCGTGTTAAAATCATTCGTGTTAAAAACTACCGCCAGGTGGCGCAAAGGGACGGATTGCAAAATGAATGTAATTGTAAAATTAGATAAAAGGAGGAAGTAAAACAACAATAACATTATGATATAACATTGTAACATTTAAAAAAAAAACTGTTTTACATTTCATTTTCATTTGATTCATTCTTGGAAAACTTGATATCTTGCAAAACTAATAAGGTCAGTGACTTGAAGTGGATTTCAAATTCTCATTTAAAAAACTCAATGTGTAAAGGCCACAAAGCTCAAACCACAAAACTGAACACTGTCTTCATTTTTTGGGGAAAACAAATCTTGCCATCGGAGTACTTTGTGTTCACAACCCACTAGAAAAGAACATGGGGAGACAGGTAAGACATTTCTGTTCTCAATTAATACATAAATGATTTATTTTTATGAGCAAACAAAACTTATATGGCATAATGTGACTCACTGGGGCCATTTGCAGGATTTGTGTTCCTTTCCATAATAATAATAATAATAAAAAAAAGCTAAATAAAAAAATGTTGCTTAGCAAAATGTTATGTGATTATATACATGATATAATGATAGAGACTGGATTGTTTTTTTTATATAGATATAAAGTATCACTATGTAAATGTACATTACATTTTCAATAAATAAACAGTTTTTAATAAATAAACAGTTTTTTACTCGCGTGCTAAGCCCGCGAAACCTGGCAGCGGGCATATAAAAGGGCCTGTGTGTGCCCACCGCGCGCATAGCCCGGCTTCTGACACCTGCAGTACTGAGGTAAATGTATTCTTACTCAAACATCTTATTTAAACAATTTTTTAAACATATAACCACAATATCACGTAAAATATTAAAACAGGACAATTATAAAATCAAATTATAAGAACAGTCTGATGTGAAAAACGCGTTTTTTCCTCTCAGGGTAATATCAACGTATGAAACTTAATAAACTGTCCGAAAATTTACGGACTATCTTTACCAGTAAATTTTACATTTTTTTTTATAAGTGATACAAAATGTTTTTCTGCGCTTTTTGTTCCCTTTTCCGCTAATGTTAATCTGTACCGTTCGTTAACCATAAAAACCATATCTCATTGGTGTTTTAGACATTATAGTAGGCTACATTTTCATGCAGGCCTTCATGCAAGCCTTTTTAATTTATACCATGAAAATAAAAGTGATCAGTTTACGTTAGCACCTCTTAATGATCAATAAAAACTGAATAGCATTTTTATTCATAAAGAAATGTTTTTTTTCAGCTGCTGAATACCACCCCAAGGGCTCTTTTCAGAGCCACATACCCATTGTCTTTGGCTTTGTAAGTATATTTTGTGACTGACTGAGACAGTACCATATTATTTTAATTTTTGCAGCAGCCAGTCTTCACTGTCTTTAAAAAAACATTAAAGAAATAGCTACTTCACAACACAGTCTATTCTGCATCTCTGATTTGCCGTGTTCTCATCTCACTCGTTCTGCCGTGTTTTTTATTTTAATTTTTCTCCCTTCTGCTTCTGTCTCAACAGCTGCTGAACACCACCCCAAAGGCTCTTTTTAGAGCCATATTTCACATCGTCTTTGGCTTTGTAAGTACATTTTGTCTCTAACTGACCGACACCTTAACATTATTTGAATTTAGATTAATTAAAGTGCATTGTGCAGCAGCCAGTCTTCATTGTCTTAAGACATTACATTTATGATCCTTTACCACAATTTCATATTGGTAACATGTTTTTTAATATTGGATAGTAAATAATAATTTTTACTATTCTAGCTACTTTAGCTAAAGCTATTCTACACATATATATCAATTGTAGGGAACTGATTGAGACACACGCTCAATGTCTTAAGATTTATCTTAAATATTAATATTTACAGAAAACTCAACATATATGTTTATTTCAGTGTTGTGTACAGTAATGTGAACAATTATGAGTAACATATTACTATCCTCCCTTTAAATTAATAGATTTTTGCATTGTCCTACACTGCCTCCACCACAGATTTTTTTTTTTCCTGTCAATGTTTCAAGGCAAGTAATTTTCTTATACTTTGTTTAACGGTTTGCTTCACCAAAAAGAGAACATTTGCTGTCACACATCAGACAACATATCTTTTTACTTTGAAGTAGAACATTAAAAATGTATAATTCTGCTCCTTTGCCAATTCAAATAAAGTAATTGGTTACCATCTTTTTAATCCTCTTCAAATGCGTTCACACACATCCCATATAGGTCCTGTACATTTTTTATTTCAATCATGCACTTTGAGAAACCATGGTTGTGCATTGTTTGTATTTGATCATACCCTATTGCAAGCCATTCCACTAAACTTCAGCACAGATAGTGAGAAAAGAAATTGCTGCAAAGAATATTGTGCCAGAAAGAAACATTTACCAGATCATCAGGAATTTCAAGGAGAGTAGTTCAACTACAGTGAAAAAGTCTTCAGGACGCCCCAAAGTGTCCAGCAAGTGTCTCCTCTTAAGGAGTCAGCTACAGAATCGTGTCACCACCAGTGCAGAGCTTGCTCAGACCAAAAGTTATTCACAAGTCAACCAGCCCTTACCATTGTCATTCACTTACCTGAACTAATCAAACCTGTCTGAGTTGATCCATTCTCTTTCTCATGTGCCAACTCCTGACAGTTATGAAATAATTAACAGACAATGAATTAGCAATACTAAATTAATGGGGCAAAGCGACACTGGTATATATACTCTACCAGCGATTAATTATTTTGGCACTGTAAAAAAAAAAAAAGTTAATTTGGGCCTGGTCCAGTGGAATCTCTATTGGGAAAATCTGTGTGGCTGCCACTGTTTACCTTTATTAGATTCTACAATTTGGACATCCCTGCCCTCCAGGCGCAGATCTTATCCTCTTAAAATTTGCTTGACCTCGGCAAATTTTCTCAGGTCTCTTTGTGGCTCAGGCTAATGGAGCCCTCACTGAGTGTTTCTGGGCTGAATTCGTAGAGCAGGCTAAGTTCTGCATCTGCTTGTAGCATGGATGCGTTCTCCAGCCAAGTCAGCAAAAGATGACGCAACGGGAGTTAGTTTCCGATAGGTAATGCTCCGGTAACCTCGGCTCTCTGAGATAAGGGAACAAGCGCTGCATAACTAGCCATGCTATAGCTACATGCAAATTGATGGCTGTCACTTCAGTCATTGATTCTGATGAAATGGCACTCTGGGCTGACTTAAATAGCAGTCAGCTCCACCCCCATGGGAGGCTTGAGAGCCATTAAAAAATTTAACAAATCATGTTTAGTTAACAGAGTAAACAGGGGTTCCCCATACAAGTTGTCAAAAGACAAGATAATGCTTGTTCCCTTATTTCAGGTAACTGAGGTAACGTGAGTAACTGGAGCATTTAGCCAACATGAAATGTCAAGCTATGCTAGGTGACAAATTGGTTATTTGAATTAACTAAACATTTAATGCAGCACAAACACTAAATAAAAAAAAAAACATTTTTATAGTGTGGTTAAAATAAAAAAATAAGGTACTGATCGGTATAATTGGTACTGAATAATAAAAAAAAAACTTTCCATATGTCCTAAATTTGACTAAATTTGTCAAGCTTCAAATACATTTTCCAAGTACATACAACTTAAGTGAGTAAATGCAAAAAACAAACTTGTCCACCCTCACTTACTTGTTTTACAGATGGCTTACTTGAAAATATGGCGAAAAAGAAAACGAGAACTGGATCAACTTCTGCAAGATTCAGACAGTGATGACAGTCTGCCTGGCGTTCCAAATGCTTTTGACAGTGACTACAAATAGTTTAGACAGTTTAGAATCCAATAGTGATGACAACCAGGAGACTACAGATTTAGAACACAAACAAAATGATGAAGAAGTGAATGTAAACCTGGAGGACGACTTGAGACAGTGGGCCACAAAAAACAGAGAGACACACAGATCTGTGAATGAGTTACTGTCCTTATTAAGAAAACAATGGGCACTCTTTGCCTATGGATGCAAGGACACTTCTTTCTACACCACAAGATAAAACATCTGTTGGTAAATGTAGAGGGCAGTACAAATGCTATGGCTTAGAGAAGGGGATCCGCCAGTTCTTTTTTTTTTTTTTTTTTTTTAGATCGCTGGCGCCGATACAGGATGGCTGCCTCCGTGACGAGCTCCGCATATGTTTTTGTGTTTTTGTTAGTTTGTCCTGTCTTTAGTTATATTCCTGCCATCAGTTTGACCAGGGAAGAACTGCTGAACATTCGGCAAAACGCACCACAAGATGTTTTACCGGATTTCAATTATTCAGATGTTTTAGTGAACGTTGTTATCGGAGGAGCGGCGGCGCTGATCAAGCGCTTCAGGACGCGCAGACGGGGGAAGCGAGCGGGAGCGCTCGTCAGACTCAGGAAGCGCGGATTTCGAACGCCGTTGCCTAGCATCCATCTGGCAAATCTCCGCTCTCTACCCAACAAAACGGACGAACTCCTTCTGCTCTCTCGGACAAATAAGGATTTCACACACTCTGCTGCTCTGTGTTTCACGGAAACCTGGCTGAATGACGCCATACCGGACAGCGCGCTCCATCTGCCGGGATTTCAGCTGTTTAGAGCGGATCGTGAATCAGAATCAACGGGGAAATCGCGCGGCGGCGGGACATGCTTTTACATCAATGAACGGTGGTGTACAGATGTAACTGTGTTAAAGAAGACGTGCTGCTCAAATCTCGAAACACTCTTCATTAACTGCAAGCCGTTCTATTCGCCGCGGGAGTTTCATTCGTTCATTCTGGTCAGTGTTTACATCCATCCTCAAGCGCATGTGAGCTCAGCTTTACAGAAACTCGCTGATCAGATCACAGAGACAGAACAACAACACCCTGACTCTGTTTTAATCATTCTTGGGGACTTTAATAAAGCCAATCTGTCCCGTGAACTGCCAAAATACAGACAGCATGTTACATGTCCCACAAGAGACAGTAATATATTGGATCACTGCTACACCACAATAAAGGATGCATTTCACTCTGTTCCACGAGCAGAATTGGGACGTTCTGATCACCTTCTGGTTCATCTTATACCATCCTACAGGCAGAAACTAAAATCAGCTAAACCTGTATCAAGGACTGTAAAAAGATGGACTAATGAAGCAGAGCAGGATTTACAATCTTGTTTTGACCTCACTGATTGGAGTGTTTTTGAAGCTGCTGCCACCGATCTGGATGAACTCACAGAGACCGTAACATCATATATCAGTTTCTGTGAGGATATGTGTATTCCTACAAAGACTCAACTAATTTACAATAATGACAAACCGTGGTTCACTGCAAAACTCAGACAGCTCCGTCAGGCCAAAGAAGATGCTTACGTGAAGGGGGACAATGTCTTGTATAAACAGGCTAAATACACATTGGAAAAGGAGATCAAAGTGGCAAAGAGGAATTATTCTGAAAAAATAAGGACTCAGTTCACTTCCAACGACTCCGCATCAGTGTGGAAAAGTCTAAAGAAGATCACCAATTACAAGACACCACCCCCCAGCACCGTAGAGAATCAACGACTGGCAGACGATCTGAACGAGTTTTACTGCAGGTTTGAAAGAACACCCATCACCTGCCCTGAACGCCTCCACACACAACCATTCACACCCTTCACAACTCCTGCAACCAGCCCTGAATGCCTCTCCAAACTACCGTTCACACCATTAACAGCTCCTGCAACCCATCCTGAACACCTCTCCAATCAAGCACTCTCACCATTCTCACCTCCTGCATCCCCCCTCTCCCCCACACCTGCAATTCAGATCAGCGAGGATGCGGTGCGCCAGGTCTTCCGGAAGCAGAAAAGGAAAAAAGCACCAGGCCCAGATTGTGTTACACCAGCCTGTCTGAAATCCTGTGCTGACCAGCTGGCCCCCATCTTCACACAGATCTTCAACAGATCGCTGGAGCTGTGCGAAAGTCCCTTCATGCCTCAAACGTTCCACCATCATCCCCATCCCTAAGAAACCCAAAATTACAGGACTAAATGACTACAGGCCTGTGGCTCTAACGTCTGTAGTCATGAAGTCATTTGAAAAACTGGTGCTGGCCCACCTGAAGGACATCACTGGACCCTTGCTGGATCCTCTTCAGTTTGCCTACAGAGCAAACAGGTCTGTGGACGATGCAGTAAACATTGGACTGCATTATGTTCTGCAACACCTAGACAGACCGGGGACTTATGTGAGGATCCTGTTTGTGGACTTCAGCTCGGCCTTCAACACGATCATCCCAAACCTCCTCCTGCCCAAACTAAATCAGCTCTCCGTGCCCACCTCCGTCTGTCAGTGGATCAACAGCTTCCTGACAGACAGGCAGCAGCTAGTGAGGTTGGGAAAATACACATCCAGCACCCGTACAATCAGCACCGGAGCTCCCCAGGGCTGCGTTCTCTCCCCACTGCTCTTCTCCCTGTACACCAACGATTGCACATCTAAGGACCCCTCTGTCAAGCTCCTGAAGTTTGCAGACGACACCACACTCATCGGCCTCATTCAGGACGGTGACGAGTCTGCTTACAGACAGGAGGTAAAAGAGCTGGCTGTCTGGTGCAGTCTCAACAACCTGGAGCTTAACACGCTCAAAACAGTGGAGATGATCGTGGACTTCAGGAGAAACCCCCCTGCACTCCCCCCACTCACCATCATGAACAGCACTGTGACTGCAGTGGAGTCATTCAGGTTCCTGGGAACCACCATCTCTCAGGACCTGAAGTGGGACATTCACATTGACTCCATCGTAAAAAAGGCCCAGCAGAGGTTGTACTTTCTCCGCCAGCTGAGGAAGTTTAACCTGCCACAGGAGCTGCTGAAACAGTTCTACTCCACCATCATCGAATCCATCCTCTGCACTTCAGTAACTGTCTGGTTCAGCTCAGCTTCTAAATCTGACCTCAGAAGACTACAGAGGGTAGTCCAGACTGCTGAGCGAATCATCGGTTCAACTCTCCCATCTATTCAAGAACTGTACTTATCCAGAGTGAGAAAAAGGGCTGTCAAAATCACTCTGGACCCCTCACATCCAGCACACTCCCTCTTTGAACTGTTGCCATCTGGTCGACGCTACAGAGCACTGAGCACTAGAACGACCAGACACAGGACCAGTTTCTTCCCCCAGGCAATCCATCTTATGAACAGCTGACAATAATGGCGAACACACTACACTTTATATTTATATACACACACACTTTATTTATCTAACACACATACTTAGTATACACTTAAATTTTGCACACAATATATATGTACATACATAACTTCACTTTGTAATATACCTGCCTACAATTGTCATTTGTATATTGTCATTCACTGTCTACATATTTGTATTTTTTATTCTTTTATTATGTGTTTTATGTTCTGTCGCTGTCATTCTGTTGTACTGCGGAGCTTCTGTCACGAAAACAAATTCCTCGTATGTGTAAACATACCTGGCAATAAAGCTCATTCTGATTCTGATTCTGATTCTGATTCTTAAGTCAGACAGAGAGTAATGCTGTACACCTCAGTGTAAACATTGATGGCAATCCGCTTTTCAAAAGTTGCGGCATTCAATTCTGGCCAATACTTGCGAAGTTTAGCCATTTTGATCCATTTATTGTGGCTATATTTTGTGGACAAAAGAAGCCCAGTCCCCTGGAAGAGTTTCTTTCTGGCTTTTTAAACGAGTACAAGCATCTCCAGAACAATGGGATTAGTTATGAAGATCAGACTTACACCGTCCATACTGAAGCTTTCATTTGCGATGCCCCGGCAAGAGCATATCTGAAATGTATAAAGAATCACAATTCCTATGAGAGTTGTGAAAGATGTGTAATCAGAGGTGAGCATGTCGAGGGAAGAATTGTGTTCAGTGAACAGGAATGCTGTCTTCAAACAGATGAAGCTTTCAGCAGAAAAGAGTACAGCAGCCACCAAACCGGTGTCAGCCCTTTAATTCCTGCATCAATTCTTTGCATGAGCTCTTTTGTTTTAGACTACATGCATATGGTCATCTTGAGAGTTGTTAGACGCCTCATGCTGATCTTGACTAAAGGCTCGAACCACTGTCGTTTATCTGAAGATGCCAAGTGAATTTGCAAGGCAACCCTGGGGTTTACATGATTTGGACAGGTGGAAGGCCACCGAATTACGCCAGTTTTTGTTATACACAGGTCCTGTGGTACTGAAAGATGTGTTGTCCCCCGAGAAATACAGCCATTTCCTGTCATTAACTGTGGCAATGTCCATAATGCTGGAGCCAGATAACAAGATCCGGAATAGTTACCTTGAGTTTGCCCATGAGCTAATGAAGCACTTTGTCATGTGCAGTGCTGACAAAGTACATGGACTATTGCACCTTCGCGAAGATGTCAGACACTTCAACCGTTCACTAAATGAAATTAGCTGTTTTCCTTTTGAAAACTACTTGCAAAGAATCAAAAAATGTGTGAGGAATGGGAAAAGTCCCCTGGAACAGGTCACCAGGCGTTTGTCTGAGATTGAACATGCAGATAACAACAACGTGAGCAAAACGCAACATGCCACACAGCCTGTGCTTGCTTCTCTGAGAGAAAAAGACTTGTGTTTTCTCTTAAAAGATGAAAGCTTTGCTTTCATTCAAGAAAAAAATCCCAATGGAACTTTTGAGTGCACAATTCTTAACCAGCGCTACACTACAACACTATTTCATCAACCCTGCAGCTCCAAATTTCTGAATATAGTGTGCACTGGGAATGGACAGGGCAGGATGAAAAGAGGACTACTGCATAAAACAGATCTCATCCGCAAGGTGGCCTGCCTTCCACAAGAAACGGGTGGTTATGTCCTTATACCCCTACGCTATGGCATGGAGCACAAATGTTAAAGGTTGAATTTAGTCTAATCCATTTTAATTAACTGTAGAAGACCACACTGTAATGGTTTTAATAATGTCAGGTGTTCCTCTAGCTCAGTGGTTCCCAAACTTTGAACAGGCATGTACCCCCTGAGACATTCTAGATCTTCCGGAGTACCCCCAACGCCACCAATTGTTAACAACAAGTTTTTTAATTTTTTATTAATATTTATTTTTATCAATTTTGTCGAGAATAGTGAATGGAATCATAAACAAATTATACAAATCTCATCAAAAGTCAACATATGATACAAATGTGCTGAATATAATGATTTTAAAAAAATATGCACCCAATCTCACACACAATAGGCCTACAACACATGTCCAACATCTCATTTAAGTTATTGTTAACTTTTCACATACTGATAAGTATTGCTTTTCACATTTGATAACATTGTATATTTTCTTAACTTTTCTGCTGTTAAATAATAATAAAAATGAGAACACATTAACAATAGTAAACTAAATAGTAAACAGTAAACTAAATTGTAGTAAACCACACAGAATAGGCCTACAACCTCTCCATCCACATCACCAGTTTAATGTGAGGGATGTGCCTGGATGTTCTTACACAATGCAGCGATGCTAGGCCGAATTGGGGACAGTTTCAGTCTTAGATCGTTTTCCACAAACAGTCTGTACCTATACTTGGTCTTAAGGCAGACCAAAGCTGAGAATCCAGTCTCGCATAAATATGTTGTAGCAAAAGGCATCAACGTCTTAATCGCTCGTTTTGCCAGGTCCGGATACTCTGCCCGCAAACTAATCCAGAAGTCTGTCAGTGTCTTCTGACCGAACTCGATTCTGACCGACCCGTTCGTGGATATTTCAATGAGGCTCTCTCTCTCCAGCATAGGAAGCTGGCATGTGCTGGGTGACGAAAAAGGATTACGAATCCATGTGTCGTGGTCTTCTGTTTCGGGGAAGTATTTGCGTAATTGTGCTGCCAAGTAGCCAAGGTGTTTCCGTATGTCACATCTGACACTGGCGGCAAGCCGTAGCTCGTTTTCACACAGAAAATCCTGCAGTGATGGGAATGCGCCAATGTCGTTGTCTTTGACACAGTCAGACCAGAAGTTCAGCTTTTTAATCGTGGCCTCTACCTTGTCTCGCACATTGAATATTGTCACAGAGCGACCTTGCAGCCCGAGATTGAGCTCATTTAGACGGCCAAAGATATCTCCCAAATAGGCCAGTCTTGTGAGCCACTCATCATCATGCAACCTATCTGACAAGCGAAAAGGATTGTCGATGAAAAACAGTTTCAGCTCGTCTTTCAGTTCAAAAAAGCATGCCAAAACTTTCCCTCTGGATAACCATCGCACTTCAGTGTGGAGCAAAAGCGTCAAATGGTCACTGCCCATCTCACTGCATAAGGTGGAAAAAATGCGCGAATTTAGGGGTCTTGATTTGACGAAGTTAACCATCTTTACTCTGTCGTCCAACACCTGTGCCAGGCTGTCTGACATTCCTTTGGCGGCAAGCGCTTCCCTATGTATGCTACAGTGGACCCAGTGGCATCTGGAGCCACTGCTTGTACACGGGTGACCACTCCGCTGTGCCTCCCCGTCATTGCTTTGGCACCATCTGTGCATATACCAACACATTTAGTCCAGGTTATTCCGTGTGATCGTATGAAACTGTCTATGAGTTCAAAAATGTCCTGCCCCGTTGTCCTCGTCGGTAACGATTTGTAAAAGAGGATGTCCTCATGGATTGACCCTCCATATATGTACCTGACGTACACCAACAACTGAGCCAGGCCTGCTACATCTGTTGACTCATCTAGCTGTAATGCATAGAATTCACTGGCATGTATGCGACATAGTAACTGTCTCAATACGTCTGCTGACATGTCACTGATCCGTCGGGACACGGTATTGTCCTATGAAGGCATTTTCTGCAAAGTATGTTTAGCCTTTTCCCCCAACATTTTCTCATCCATGTCCATGGCAGCAGGGACAATCTTTTGAATTGCCTGTGTATGTGAAGCCCAGAGTTATATAATCTTCGTTATATCTTCTTATCTTTGAGTGTGCCTCCCTACCATCGCCTTGTTGTCTTGATGGAAGAGTCTGTGTCTCCCCGTCTCCATCACTGTCCATGTTAATGGTTTGGCTAGCATCAGGCCTTTCGTCAGAGTTAGGATTAGCTATGATAGTGTCTTGACCTGAAAAGCTTGTCCCGACAGCAAGTGACTCCTGTGAAGTTTCTGTTGTCTTTCTGGGTATGGCCTGAACCCGTTTCAACCATTTATCCATCGATTTAAATTGGTTTTTTTGTTTTGTCAAATAGACGTAACTGGGATGATTTCTGACAGGATTTTCTTTTTTATTTGCGCGCTGCACAACAAATAATATTTGTCGTCATAGCAACGTTTATTATGATCCCTTAGTGAGTTGCTACAGGTACACATCCAGACTGAGAGTGCATTGGCTGAAATGTCTGTATGTATTTTAATTATTGTATTTGCTTTTTTCTTCCTGTTTGTTGTTTGTTTGTTTTGTTTGTTTTTATCTGTCCTGTTTGGCAAATAAACTTAATTGAATATGACGCAGAGCTGTAATCAGCAATGCAGCAGGCTGCAAAGATCATTGCAAAGATCATCATAAAAGCTCTCTTGTTTGCCGTAACCCGACTGACCCTGTCAATTTAGGACGGACACAAATAATATTTTTTCCCCCTTTTATTCCGACCGACTTGCCGTTTGTAAACTTGCGTTAAGACCATAGACTGTAAAAAAATAAGACCTACCGATTTTTTTTTTTTTTTTTACTCTTCAAACAATTAATGCAAATGCAATAAAATGATATTAATTATATTTTAGTAAGTATTGTCAATATAAATTACCCATACTCCTACATACAAACGTATGCTAGGCTCTAAAAAAAAAAAAAAAAAAAAACCCTGTGGCCATCTATGATTATAAGGGCTGTAGGCTAGGCCTATATGAAATGAAAACGAAATCACGACACTCGGGGAGAAAAATGCGTTCATCAGAAAATGTGTTTAATATATTGAAACGTCTGTTTATATACCATACTCACTTAATAAAGCAGCGTTTTATATTTAATATGAGAAGAGGTAACACTTGCGTTATGGTCCGGATTTGACACACAAAAAATCTTTAACTTTTAGGTGGTAAAATATGTTTTAGTAGTAATTCTATGAATTACACTGGCAAACCTAAAGTAATATACCCACCGGATGAAGAAGGGTTGGCTCTCTACAGAACATAATATATTCATTTTATTTTATTTTTCGTGTTCGCAGTTATGAGGAACAAACAATACTACGGACGTGAGCACTCTGAAAGAGGCACTACAAAACTGCTTTAAAACTTTCACAGAGATCTCACACATAAAACACCAAATATTAAAAATTGGAATATCAAGCAAAATAATATTCGATGATTGAACTAAAAAATCGTAGCTCTCACCGGTAATTAAGACGCTCCTACATTAAATTTCTCTGTAGCCTATAGGCTACTTTAGCCTACTATGCGTTATAGCCCAGTCTTTAAAAAAACGATTTAATTTCATATTCATGTTTAAATGAAATAATATATATTTATTTTATTTTATGTTGATTATATGAAAGGTGAAAAGCATGATAATCCCGAAAATATCGAGAGACAAATGGAGTGGGCAGACATGATTTTGACCACTTCATTGAGTTTGTTTTTGTAGAAAACCTTTCTTTAAAATGAATTTCATTTTGTATTAATTTTGTCTTAATAAATAACAAGAAAATATAGCAGGCAATAAATCAGGACACAGAGTCGCCGGCGCGTGAACTGGAGATCGTCTCTTGAACTGAAACTCAGCGTATAAGCTACTTGCCTCACAGACCTGAGAGATATACATATAGAAAGCATGAAATGTGTACTTAAACATGTTTAACAAAAGAATTCAAAACGAAAGAAAACAGACTGCTCTCTGCTTATGTAGGCTAATCGTATTTGTCTCTGGCGCGCTCACTGCTGCGAAGATCGCGAGTCAGCATAGTCAACTTCATCTTTTACACAGAAAACACTTGTCTATTAATAAACAATTGAAATGTCTCCTTGATATATTTGACATATTAATAATCTATCATTACTTTTCCCAGTTCTTTGTGGCAGCTTATGCGTTATTGGCAGCGCCACCCTTATGAACGCGTCCCCACCGCTCAATAGTTAATATTCTTTGGTGTTCAGTTTATATAGGTTTTAGGTTTTCTAATTGTTATTTAATATATATATATATATATATATATATATATATATATATATATATATTTTTTTTTTTTTTTTTTTGTTATTATCAAAATCTTTTTTTTTTCTCGACACCTCTTTAACTTAGCATGAAATTCTGTCAGTGAAGTTCCGCATACTATTTGTTTAAATCAATAGCTACGTAATCACCATTACCAAAATTGTACTTTTTTTTTTACATTTTGAATCTTGATACCCCTGGGGGTATGCGTACCCCAGTTTGACAACCGTGGCTCTAGCTTAACAGAAGAAGGTGTTAGCAATGTCGTTAGTCAAGGGTTTGATTCCTAAGTACCACACATACTGATACGAATATATACTTTCTCCTCTACTACAAGTTGACATAGATATGGACTTAGCTGATAAAGTAACATACATCTTAAAGTGCATTTACTGTCTTATTCTTTTCAGAGCACGTTTGCCAGGGCTGTCTGGGTGGAAAATGGAAAAGAAACAGAAGGCACACTTCCCAATAATTGGATACACATAAATAACAAAACAGTTAAATGGCCAAAAAATAGAACAAAAGAAGCTTTCAGGATGAAAAAAGACCCTCAGGATGACTGGCATTAATTCCCATTAATTAAAAGAAAAATGACTTCAGGTAAGTTTTGCTTAAAGGATGGTTTAACGTATTACATAATTAGTCAGTTATTGCAGTTATTACAATGTTTATTACACCTCTAGATAATATTCATGACTGCGAAAGCTATAACTTGACCAGCCAAGCCGAAGAGGATGAGAAGGAAGAGGAGGTAGTGGTTGGTAGCAAGAGGAAAAGAGCGAAAATAAATTTTGATGACTATGTCGTTGGTGTGTTTCTCAGGAACGTCAAACATGGACATGTATTTTCTTTTCTTTTTTTTTATATCAATTTTTGTTCTAAAATGTTGAATTGTTCTAAACAGATTCTGATGAGTTGGAAGACGAGAGCATGATGGGTAAAAAATTCACATGATGGCATTATATTCATTATACATTCATAATGTTAGAGATGGATTTTCTTATTTTTTTATTTAAATTGCATCTTAGTAGGTAAGAAGCTTCCCCCCTTTCCCATTGCACCAGCAAAGTTAAAGCCAGTTATGAATGAGGAAACTGTAAAGTCAACTTGTGAGTATACACACACACACACACACACACACACAACATAAAATGAAAACATTAACAGGTTTATTTTCATATTGTTTTACTCTAAAATTCCAGCCTTGTCCAGTCAGGCTAAATTTGTCGGGGGGCCTCAGGGCAGAGAAATGTCCACATCCAGTAAGTATTTATGTATTGCATTAAATTAACCACTTTTTTGTATAATAACTAATCATGTTAAATCTAAGAACATTCTTTGTGTATTTTTCAGACTCTCAGCATGAAAAACATAAATCTAGCAGTCCCAAGCAGTGATGGATCCAGGCACGGCGTCTCATCAGGACACAGTCACACATCAAGGCACAGCGAGAGTTCTAGGCACAGTGTCACATCAGGGTACAGTAATGGATCCAAACCCAGCTACAGGTCAGGTCACACGGTCAGATCCAGGCACAGTGTTGGCTCCAGATGAGATAAGATAGATAATACTTTATTAATAAAGTACCAATTTGATAATTACATTTTTTTTTTTATGTGAACAATTTCAATTCATATCTTTTTGCAATGTTGAGCAATATGTACAGTCACAGAAATGTAGTTTTGTTTGCTATGATGTACACAGGTAAACATTTATTGGGCAGTATTATAAGAGTTTTTACTCAGTCAGTGAACATGTGCTATGGTGGAAGAAAAAAAAAAAGATTCTTAATAAAAATAACAGGTCCAATGATGGGTCTAGAGACAAAAGTGTCAGGTCCAGCAAGGATAGCACAGCAGTGGCACGGGGGATGACAGCCTTAGATACAGCGATGATGGTCATAGCTGTGCACCATTTAAACAATACAGATTTTTTTATTTGAATTTCCCAGTTTTGGGGCCCAGATCTGTTGGATGTTTTCTAAACAGGCTTGTCTTCTTACACAGTGTTAAAGTAATTTAACCATTGTCAAAGCACCTAAAAAGAACTGAACAAGACACACTGTACAAGCAAACTAGATGTTCTTATTAATAAAGCTTTTCAGTGGTTGCATATGGTGCTGTTTTGTAGCAAAATTCATCAGCACAGCTTCATACGGACACTCACTCTGCTCACTCTTTGTCTGGGCCACCAATGTGGATAATCAAGTTACACTTTTATTGTCAACTAAAAATGGAAAATGTTTTGAAAAGGGTTTCAATGTGCATGTTTATCAATACAGTCACACAGTTATCATAAACTATAAAAAGTGTCTGTGAAAATAGTGATGTCATGTGCATGGCTTTTTATATACTCCAATGAAGGCCCTGTGACCCATCACCCCAAACGTTATTTTACAAGTTACGATCACAACTTAACTGAAAAACCAATTGTTCAATCAGGTGCGCAAATGTCATTCAGTCAGGTTTCAGCACCACTCACAATGTTCAGTCTTGATATTTCAGGGAACCAAGGTTGCATTGGATGTCCCCCCCCCAAATCAACCGGTGACATTTTTATCTACACCCTGTCTAAGTGTTTTAATATTGCTCAACAATTAGCTGTGCTCTTATTAAATAACCTTTCAAGCAACTCCAGCAATTGAATAATGAATAATGTATTCATTGGATTCAAATGTGAATAAAGTTTTGTGTTGATGAGGATGAATTGTTAACTTTAACTGTCCTCATGCAGAACAAATGCACTGTGTACTGTTTTCATTAGTATAGCAAGAAAGAACACTATTTACCTTTCATCAGTAAAAATGTTTAGTCATGGTCTCTGCATGAACTTTCAACAGGTGCTGCAACTTGCTCGAATTGGAGGAAAGGATGTGAAGGACTGTGTCCACAAAGTCCTTGATAGGTATATTTCATCATATTAGCGGCACACTGACCAGGAAATGTAATTGTATGGTCAAAATCACTGATGCTTATTTTTGAAAGGTCATGAAAAAAAAAACTTTTAGCTTGCTCATCACCACAACTTTGAAGCTAAAGGGATACTCCACCCTAATATTAAAATTCCTTCTTGATATATTACTTTTTGTTTTCTTTTTTTCTGTGAAACAAAATACAATGTAAAAATATCTCTTTCAAACACTAGGCAAAACACAGTGGAAAATTACACTTTTCGTTATTTATACTCATTACTAGAGACGTGACCTGTATGTTTGTGCTCATTTTCGGCAGCATATCAATGGTATCCCAGCTAGAATTTATTTGTTCTAAAAATGTTCTAAGAACATTCCCATGGATTGTTCTAACAATGTTTTTAGTGGTTAGTTTTATTTTTGTTCCCAGAACCTTCTCTCAAAAGATAGGATAACATTCTCTAAAAACTTTCTAAAAATGTTTATTAATAACATTATTAGAACATTATACCCTAATATTCTAATTAAGATTTAAGGAGATGTTTAGATGTTGATGTCTGTTTAAAAGTAATAGTTTGGTTTGATGTCACCATAATGGTGGTAAGTGTTGGCTTTAGTTGTGCAATTTGACACTTTACATGTCAGTGTTGTTCTTTAACTGCTGTAATCTTTATTGTGGTAAAAACAGCAGGAGAACATGGTTAGACGACACCGGTTGCTTGCTTATGATTAATACATCATCACATATGTGGTGTGGATACCTGTTTTCAGATAAAACCAGTTGACCAGATTACTACATGAGGAAAGTTTTAATATGAGGCAAATAACCAACATCATGTCACAGTGTCTGGTCTGTGTTTCCCTTGGTGTACTCTAGTGGTCTCACTTCCCCATAGTCACCCCACTGCAGGCACTACATTTCCCACAAAGCCTTGTCCCTTCGTCACTGTTAATTGCACATCTGTTAAATTGCACTCAGCTGTCTCTACTTTCATCGTTTTCACCTGTCTATATAAACCGGTCTGTTTCATGGAGCCCTTGTTTTCCGTCACCGGCTTTCTCGTGTTCTTCTTGTTTTTTTTTGACTGCTTTCATTGTTTTTGAATATTCAACAACTGCCTGGATGACCCTTTGCCTGGTCGGGAAATGAAGGGGCTGGAGGTCCTGGACTTTTGGGGGTTCACCAGTTACCTTCAACATCATAGTCAATGGGATACACAGACCACACCTGTCTCTCCAGACACAATGGCCACCAGCCCAGCGCCACAGCACAAGGTGCACAAGATGGCCACCGGCCCAACGCCAATGCACAAGATGGCAGCCACAGGTGATCCTCCACAGGCGAGTCAGGTCCCTGTGGTCCGTCCAGGGTCGAGTCAGGTCCCCGTTGATCTAACTGAACCCAGTCAAATCACTACGGAACTATCAGAGCCTTGTCCTATCCTGTCATGGCCTGAAGGCCATCCAGGAACTCCCTGCCTGCCCTGTCATTTACCATCTCATCAGGGCCACGGAGGCCACCTTAACCGGTTTGTGTTCTCTATTTCAGCATTTCCTAACCAGACTTGCTCTCCTGTGCCATCGATCCCATTGTGGTGGTCTTCTGTGCCACCCTGGTGGGCTTAGGTCTCGACCGCACGGCGGTGGTGGTTCTCTGCCCCTGGTGGGTGTCAGTCCTGTCTGCTCGGCTGTGGTGGGCTCTAGTTCCACCTGCTCCACCCTGGATCCCTGACCTATTGGCTCTGCCCTGGGTCGCTTAATTTTCCATTCCCTCCTGGCCTCTTTGTTTTGTTTTTGTTTTACTTCCAAGCTCTGTTTCCCTCTATGGACCTGTCCCTCCCCCTGGTCCTCTGCCGGTTTACCTCCCTCCTCTCATTGTTCATTGGTTTGTTCTTGTGTTCGGTGGAGCATCTGATTGCAGTCAGGTACAAAGCACTGCACCATGTTGCTGACGTTATTGTTAACCGCTTTCACACATGCACACAATATATAAAACACACGATGATAAATATAAAAATCAATACACAATACCTATATAAAACACTATTTGCACGATTAATACCGAAAGAACTGCTATTATTGCACATTTACTATATAAATTAAAATTCACTGGAGGAAAAAGTTTGCACGGCCGTCGTCAGATTTGGAAGTCACTCAAAAGGCTCGTTCGCGGTTGTGGCTTCTGTCGACTTCAGTGAGGTGCGGTGGATTATGGGATGAGTAGTTCCTTCACTTGAAATGAAAATATGTAGACTGTCTTGTACCTTTGACTTTTTTTTGGATTTTCTCTTAATTTTTTCACTCAAAATGATATGTTATATGCTTATGAGTTCAGCCATAGCTGGTTATCCTCACACATGCTCTAAAACTCTTTAGATAGAGATTTTTCCGAAAATCAATGGGAGAAATGAATGATGCCAAAAAAATCATTTTTTAATTTTTTAAATCATGGCCATGAATCTGAGGGCAGCCAAAACAATGCAGACAACATTGGACTGGTCGACCACCAGTATGCCAATAAAGGTCCACTGTGGTCCAAGAGGTTGTGTCCTCAGCAAGAACAAGTGGTGAGTGCCAAACTAAACGGGATAGTTCACGTGCACAGCTTGTTGGTGTGCTTTAAATAATAAATGCATGATTGCTCATTCCTAACAGGGATATTTTTTTATTTCTAGCTGACCTATGTGCTGGACAGAACACATCCAGCAAAAGAAATTGTTTTTCTGGATGGTCCAGTTTGTCTTCAAAGGGAGGACTTTTGGAGCCTGGGGCTAGATGAACAGGTGGAGAGCAATGTAAGGGGATATTGCTGTAAAAAGTTTGGATGGTTCTAATGTTTTTATTGTAATTATGCAAAACATTCTGTGCTTTCAGATTGGGAATGCGTGCTTCAGACTGGTAGAGGAGACAGCCAGGAGACATGTATGTATTTGTATTTAACTTGATGACTTACACATAAATTTGTGCAAAAGTGAGTACGTACACCTCTCACATTTTTCCCAAATACTTTGTCTTTTCATGGGACAGCACTACAGAAATGAAACTGTGCTGCATCGAAAGATAGTCGCTGTACAGCCTGTATAACAGTATAGATGTATTGTCCTCTAAAAATAACTCTACATAAAGCCATTAAGGTCTAAACAGTTGGCAACAAAAGTGGAAGGTGGAGCAGAGCAAGGAGTGTAACATCGACCAGCTCTGTGATGTCATCAAGAAGGATTGGTAGATTATTCCTATAGACACCTATGCAGCTCTGGTGAATTCCAAGTCTGTAGGGGTAAATGCAGTGCATAATAATGAAACTCACAAAAAATATTGACAGTTTACGTACTTTTGTGAGATATATGTATATGAAACGCAGACATACAATTTTATTCAGGGAATGGATGTCCACATTGCTGACCTATTTGAAGTCCCTAAATGGAAACTAGTTTGCCGGTAAGTTCCATAATGTGTTGACAAGTCCAGCAGATACACCTCTTTAAGTGAAGATATGTCCAAGGAGATCTGAACATAGTTTTGTTTTTTTCAAAGGACAATGTGGAATCTAAAGACATCATCATTTTGCCAGCATGGTCTAGGGGGTCACAAACAGCAAGCCACTACATGCTTTGTGTACAGTTACATAGTTTTTTAGTTTTTCCTCTATTTTTAAACCAGTTGGTGCCCCTATAGCTGACATTAATAGGGTATTTTCTTCACAGGTGTTATTAGTTGCTAAGAAGGAGGCTATTTTTCTGGACTCATTATGTCCAAATGGGTTTGGAGATGAGAAATACCGAACCATATTTAGGTTTGAAACGCATAAGCAGAGGACATTAGCAAGGTTTGACCTGGGACCGATTAAGGCTAACACAGAGAACAGAAAGTGCATGTAGTTACATGCTACTATGGGAATTAAAGGTAATACAAGATAGGGGGTGTTTTCTACATTGTTTTTTTTTATATTCATCCAGTTAAGCCTGAACAGCACTCTTAAAATCTTCTGTCTGATGACACGGTGTAACAGCCTTAACTTAAATACAGATCAAACTGAGTGAAATGGACTGATATCCTGTTAAGACAAAGCCTTGTTCCCAGGCTTCAGGTTTGAGTAAAAGCCTTGTTCCCAGGCTTCAGGTTTGAGTAAAAGCCTTGTTCCCAGGCTTCAGGTTTGAGTAAAAGCCTTGTTCTCAGGCTTCAGGTTTGAGTAAAAGCCTTGTTCTCAGGCTTCAGGTTTGAGTAAAAGCCTTGTTCCCAGGCTTCAGGTTTGAGTAAAAGCCTTGTTCTCAGGCTTCAGGTTTGAGTAAAAGCCTTGTTCTCAGGCTTCAGGTTTGAGTAAAAGCCTTGTTCCCAGGCTTCAGGTTTGAGTAAAAGCCTTGTTCCCAGGCTTCAGGTTTGAGTAAAAGCCTTGTTCTCAGGCTTCAGGTTTGAGTAATAGCCTTGTTCTCATGTTCTCAGGCTTCAGGTTTGAGTAAAAGCCTTGTTCTCAGGCTTCAGGTTTGAGTAATAGCCTTGTTCTCTGGCTTCAGGTTTGAGTAATAGCCTTGTTCTCATGTTCTCAGGCTTCAGGTTTGAGTAAAAGCCTTGTTCTCTGGCTTCAGGTTTGAGTAATAGCCTTGTTCTCATGTTCTCAGGCTTCAGGTTTGAGTAAAAGCCTTGTTCTCTGGCTTCAGGTTTGAGTAATAGCCTTGTTCTCAGGCTTCAGGTTTGAGTAAAAGCCTTGTTCTCAGGCTTCAGGTTTGAGTAAAAGCCTTTTTCCCAGGCTTCAGGTTTGAGTAATAGCCTTGTTCTCATGTTCTCAGGCTTCAGGTTTGAGTAAAAGCCTTGTTCCCAGGCTTCAGGTTTGAGTAAAAGCCTTGTTCTCAGGCTTCAGGTTTGAGTAAAAGCCTTGTTCTCAGGCTTCAGGTTTGAGTAAAAGCCTTGTTCTCAGGCTTCAGGTTTGAGTAAAAGCCTTGTTCTCAGGCTTCAGGTTTGAGTAAAAGCCTTGTTCCCAGGCTTCAGGTTTGAGTAAAAGCCTTGTTCTCAGGCTTCAGGTTTGAGTAAAAGCCTTGTTCTCAGGCTTCAGGTTTGAGTAAAAGCCTTTTTCCCAGGCTTCAGGTTTGAGTAATAGCCTTGTTCTCATGTTCTCAGGCTTCAGGTTTGAGTAAAAGCCTTGTTCCCAGGCTTCAGGTTTGAGTAAAAGCCTTGTTCTCAGGCTTCAGGTTTGAGTAAAAGCCTTGTTCTCAGGCTTCAGGTTTGAGTAAAAGCCTTGTTCCCAGGCTTCAGGTTTGAGTAATAGCCTTGTTCTCAGGCTTCAGGTTTGAGTAAAAGCCTTGTTCTCAGGCTTCAGGTTTGAGTAAAAGCCTTTTTCCCAGGCTTCAGGTTTGAGTAATAGCCTTGTTCTCATGTTCTCAGGCTTCAGGTTTGAGTAAAAGCCTTGTTCCCAGGCTTCAGGTTTGAGTAAAAGCCTTGTTCTCAGGCTTCAGGTTTGAGTAAAAGCCTTGTTCCCAGGCTTCAGGTTTGAGTAAAAGCCTTGTTCCCAGGCTTCAGGTTTGAGTAAAAGCCTTGTTCTCAGGCTTCAGGTTTGAGTAAAAGCCTTGTTCCCAGGCTTCAGGTTTGAGTAAAAGCCTTGTTCCCAGGCTTCAGGTTTGAGTAATAGCCTTGTTCTCAGGCTTCAGGTTTGAGTAAAAGCCTTGTTCTCTGGCTTCAGGTTTGAGTAATAGCCTTGTTCTCATGTTCTCAGGCTTCAGGTTTGAGTAAAAGCCTTGTTCTCTGGCTTCAGGTTTGAGTAATAGCCTTGTTCTCAGGCTTCAGGTTTGAGTAAAAGCCTTGTTCTCAGGCTTAAGGTTTGAGTAAAAGCCTTTTTCCCAGGCTTCAGGTTTGAGTAAAAGCCTTGTTCCCAGGCTTCAGGTTTGAGTAATAGCCTTGTTCTCATGTTCTCAGGCTTCAGGTTTGAGTAAAAGCCTTGTTCTCTGGCTTCAGGTTTGAGTAAAAGGCTTGTTCTCTGGCTTCAGGTTTGAGTAATAGCCTTGTTCTCATGTTCTCAGGCTTCAGGTTTGAGTAAAAGCCTTGTTCTCAGGCTTCAGGTTTGATTAAAAGCCTTTTTCCCAGGCTTCAGGTTTGAGTAAAAGCCTTGTTCTCAGGCTTCAGGTTTGAGTAAAAGCCTTTTTCCCAGGCTTCAGGTTTGAGTAAAAGCCTTGTTCTCAGGCTTCAGGTTTGAGTAAAAGCCTTGTTCTCAGGCTTCAGGTTTGAGTAAAAGCCTTTTTCCCAGGCTTCAGGTTTGAGTAAAAGCCTTGTTCCCAGGCTTCAGGTTTGAGTAATAGCCTTGTTCTCATGTTCTCAGGCTTCAGGTTTGAGTAAAAGCCTTGTTCTCAGGCTTCAGGTTTGAGTAAAAGCCTTTTTCCCAGGCTTCAGGTTTGAGTAAAAGCCTTGTTCCCAGGCTTCAGGTTTGAGTAATAGCCTTGTTCTCATGTTCTCAGGCTTCAGGTTTGAGTAAAAGCCTTGTTCTCTGGCTTCAGGTTTGAGTAAAAGCCTTGTTCTCTGGCTTCAGGTTTGAGTAATAGCCTTGTTCTCATGTTCTCAGGCTTCAGGTTTGAGTAAAAGCCTTGTTCTCAGGCTTCAGGTTTGAGTAAAAGCCTTGTTCTCAGGCTTCAGGTTTGAGTAAAAGCCTTGTTCTCAGGCTTCAGGTTTGAGTAAAAGCCTTTTTCCCAGGCTTCAGGTTTGAGTAAAAGCCTTGTTCCCAGGCTTCAGGTTTGAGTAAAAGCCTTGTTCCCAGGCTTCAGGTTTGAGTAAAAGCCTTGTTCCCAGGCTTCAGGTTTGAGTAAAAGCCTTGTTCCCAGGCTTCAGGTTTGAGTAAAAGCCTTGTTCTCTGGCTTCAGTTTTGCATTATTTTTTTTACAGACAACTTGCAGGAGAAGTGACTAATGGACCGTGGGTGGAGAAGACGGGCAAAGATTTTGATGTAACTTTGCTTACTATGTAGTTTTGCAATTTTATTTTGTTCAGCGGACACTGTATATGGTTGTCAACATCACATCTGATTAACTGTATATTACTTTCCAGCCATTTCCAGTTCAGTCAGATGACAGAGCTGTGGGATATTCATGCTTATGGTAAACTTATACAATTTCTACTTGTTTTTTCCTGCATGATTCCTAAATCTCCATAATCATTATTTTTCTCTTTAACAGTATGCCCTCTGCATCTGTACTGGTGCCATGTTTCACTTTTTGGATGTAAGTTGTAATTCATGGAATGTATGTATCCAAGAATGTTAAGAAACAAACAATTCAAGACTCCAATATTACATGTGTATTACAGACTGACATCCCATCTATTCAAAAGTGGTGGTGTATCCAGATTCTGGAGAAAATCTCGATCGCAAGGTAGGACACATTTCAAGCTGAGAAACACTGCTCTGCTTTACAATTATGCTACATTAAAAGTACCATACTTTTGAATAGGCATGGGCAGAACTTTGGGCAGCGCTGGACAGAGGAGGCAAAACAGCTGATGGCAGGCACCCTACCACCTATTTATAGGATTTATCGACCCCCAAATAGTCAAGGTATGGCCAAACTAACCAGACAACCATTTTTACGTATGCATTCTATATAGGTAGGTCAAAAAAATGGAATATTGTGCAAAAGTGTGTGAATTACTGAATTAAAGGGTTAGTTCACCCAGATAGTAAATTTGTGTAATTAATAACTCACCCTCATGTTGTTTCAAACCCGTAAAACCTCCTTTTATCTTCTGAACACGGTTTAAGATATTTTAGATTTAGTCCGAGCGCTCTCAGTCCCTCCATTGAAGCTGTGTGTACGGTATACTGTCCATGTCCAGAAAGGTAAGAAAAACATCATCAAAGTAGTCCATGTGACATCAGAGGGTCCGTTAGAATTTTTTGAAGCTTCGAAAATACATTTTGGTCCAAAAATAGCAAAAACTATGACTTTATTCAGCATTGTCTTCTCTTCCGTGTCTGTTGTGAGAGAGAGTTCAGATCAAAGCAGCTGGATATCCGATAATATCTTAAACTGTGTTCCAAAGATAAACAGAGGTTTTAAGGGTTTGAAACAACATGAGGATAAGTTATTAATTAATTAATCAAAGTTAATCAAAATTAATTAATTAAAGTTATTAATCATAAATTTGCTATCTGGGTGAACTAACCCTTTAAATGTACAACTTGAAACCGATACATTATATAGATTTATACAACATCTTACATCATATGATATATTCAAAAATAGAAGATCATAACAAACAGTTCAAGTCAAGGTGGGTCAGATGTACACCAATAATGCGATTATTTCCAATGATCAGAGTAAGGAGTTAATCGCAGTAAGATGTTTACATGACTGGAGCAAACCTCTTCACTTCTACATGCAGTCTTTATTTTCTGATTATTCACACATATGCACCTAATGCAGCAGAGCACAAATGATGAACTCCTATACTGTCCACTGTTTTAATTTATGTATATTAAATAACAAACGGGTTCTTATGGATGTATTTTGTTATTCTGTGCTGTGATGAAGAACGCCTGTCTGTGCCTGTAACCGTTTTATACACTGCTGTCACGTTATCTGAGCTGTTTCTGGATGAAGGCAGACTGCTGACAGCGAGTCGTGTTGACAGAGTTCAGGGAAAACTTCCTAATTTCTGTATTAAAATTTTTGTTTTTTTATTGGTTGTGTGATATTCTAATTTTGTGAGATACTGATTTTGAGTTTTATTTAGATATAAGCTGTAGTAATCAAAATTAACACACCTAATAGAAATATTTCACACAGTGTCTAATAAATCTATATAATGTACGAGATTCATGTTTTACATTTGAATTATTGAAATTGACAAACTTCCATAATATTCTAATTATGTGAGACCTACCTGTATTTACTTTGTGCATGTTATGGTTTAAATGAAAATAGAATAATAATATACAAACCATAACTCATAATAACTATTTAATTTAGGCTGAAAAGATGTCTTAAGGCCCCTTTTGAAAGACCCAAAACATCTTATGCTGTAGTGTAGTCTTAATTTTTGATATTTTATTTTATCATAGGAGGAACAGGTAGAAGTGGAGGAGCTGCCCCTCACATCGAAACACATGTCCGAGGCAGAATACATTGTGAGGAACAGTGTTGGGCTTTTCACTGGCCAGATGCAAGAGCCAACATACATGTTCATGGATCATGATGACCAAAGGGAAGCATGGAGGGTGCTGGAGTCAATGCAGTGCGATGCTATGGAGCCCTTCACATTCATTTTTGAAAAAATCAAGGACATGAAAACCTTTATGATTATTTGCAAAGACACCCTCAACCTGAGAGTAAATGCTGGAGTTGGCCTGCACAGTGACCCACACTCTGTGTGTGTGTGCGAGAGAGAAAGCCAGAGATAATTTTTACTCTTAAATAAAACTTCTGTGTACACACATGCTTCTTTCAAGTCATTTCCATTGTCAGTTTGAAATACTCTATAACGTTTCCCCACACTTGTTTGTAGTTCTTTCTTCATGTAAGTGCAGATAGTCTTGGCAGAAATGTTCCTTGTTGTCTTCTGTAAACAACATTGAAGGGATTATTTCCCTCACTTCGATTTATATATATATATATATATATATATATATATATATATATATATATATTAGTCTATATAGACCCATACTAATACAAAATAACTAACTTAAAGGTTAACTATTAGTCAAGTCTGCTTTATTGTCAATTCTTCCACATGTACAGTACATACATACAGAGAATCGAAGACCCCCGGTGCATACAGATAACATTAACAGTACAGCCTAAAAATCTAGGTCAAATATAAAATGTAGATACAACTATACAATAATGGAATGTAAAAAAGACATAATAAAATAAAAAATCAAGTTAAATAAAGCGGCACAAGGCAGATCGAGTGCAAATCAGTGAAGTGAACAAACAGTGCAGATAAAAGATTTTTAGTGCAAAAAGAAGCTTATTCAGTCTGATTAAATTGACAAAGGGCTCAAGAGCAGTTATTTTATTTAACTGACAGATGAATTGGTAGAATGACACCAGTTCGATTAGCAGCTTTTAATAAATAAATAAAAAAACTACACAAACGGCATTTGACAATACTACTGACCTCAGACCAAAACACGGCAAGTTAAGTAAATTAAGCCTAATACCAGCAATGAATTGCAAAGTATGGAGGAAAGTGATCATGTATTTTCATGTAACGACTCGCAAATCCTTTATTATTTTGGATTGGCAACCACATAGTAATGCATAGCGTAAAGCTACATTTAAAAGCATCAAACTAGACCCGCTGTTAAATGTTAAACACAATACAACTAACGTTACACAAATATGCCGCAAGTTGTGCCGCCTTGCCGTCAAGTGTTTTAGTAGGTACCGATAGTGTAGGGAAACAGTGACGTTTTCTTCTACGTAATTACGCGCATGCGTAGAACGGATCGTATACCGACAGTCATAAGCTGTGTCTCATTTAGAAGGTTGCGCCCTCCGAAGGTCGCATTCGAAGGCTGCATACGTCATCGTGGTTGTCTCATTTCAGAAAAGCAAGTAGCACACTCCGAATGAGACCTTCGAATGCGACCTTTTTTCACAGGAATTCGAACGATACATGAGGTGTATCCTTCGCTGCTACAAATAACCCACAATCCCTTGCGTCGCCATAAATAACCGTTGTTTATTTGAAAAAATGGCGGCGGCAGATCTACACACAAGCGACGTGGTGTTTAAATGTAAGTACTTTAAAGTTCTTCATTTTTTAAAAGTTGAATTACAAGTGTGGTAAACATGATTACAAGTGTTTAGTGATTTTTTTTTATTTATTTTTTTACAGTTTAACAGTACTTTGCTAGCAGGGCGAGAAATAATTATTATTTAACCCTTGTATTACATTTCGAGGCCACTTTTATATTATTCACTGTAGAAACTGACTGTAAACAATTCCATAAATTCATTTCTGCTTTTAGTTTTATGAAATTAATGTTCAATATTTTAGATTTTGTTTCTTTAAATAGACAACATTCAAATTAATTATTCACCTTTTTCTATATCAAGTCTACAAAGTAACATTATAATTTTAATATAAAACTATTTTAAAATGGGTAGGTTTGGGGGAATAGAATATGTTTGTATAGTGTAAAAATATTATGCCTATGGAATGTGCTCATAATGATAGGAATAAGAGTGTGTGTATTCATCTAGTATAAGACTTTTTTTTGTAAAATAAGCCAAGGAGAAAAAAAAGGAAAAAAAATCTATCTAAAATGACCAAACACTTCAAGAGGGGAAAATCAACAATAAAATACATGTAGAAATAAGTCCTGTTATTTTTTTTAATAGGGAGCAAGGAAAATACGAAGACGTTTATAAGATTAAGGCAGGAACATTCTGATCTCTTCACTGGAGCTAAAAATACAGCCTTATATGGTTGGAGGTAAGATCTTAAGTGTTAAAAAGTAAGCTGTCAGTCTTTCTTCTTTTTGAGCAGAATTAATCTCATTCTTACCTGAAAGGCCTGAAAGGAAAAATGTAAGTTCTGTCAAGGAGAACATATTAGACCAGGGCTAGACCAGTCCTGCAGAGTTTCACTCCAACCCTTATTCAAACTCACCTGCCTGCTGCTTTCCAGTAACCGTTGGAACCATGATTAGCTTGTTCAGGTGTTTGATTTAGGTTGGAGCTAAACTCTCCAGGTCCATCGTGTGCAACCCCTATGTTAGGCAGAAGGGCAGTCTTATTTCTAAGGATGTGTAAGGAGTTTTCACTCTGAATTATGATGTTATGCTATGTTATTTTTATGATTATAGATTTATTCTGGAGAAAATGGACCTTTCCAGTAAAATAACACCAGTGCAAGCTAAGAAAAAGTGGGACAATTTAAAAAAAAAGTATAAGGTAAGCTAAGATGTATACATTGTACAGTCCCATGTTCAAGTTGACTCAACTCTATAAAAATGAACTTTCTAAGTTTCAGTTCATATAGAATACATTGTTGATAATTGGCACAGTCAAAAGATTCAGAAGCACCTTCTAATCAATAAAAAAAAAAATTCTGATAAAAAATCAGCCTTTCCAGTACAAGGTGATATTTGACTCCTTAAAATGATTTACAGCGGCATTTTTCTAATTTTATTAAGTGTGTATGTATATATATATATATATATATATATATATATATATATAAGCTTTTTACTCTAATTAAACAATAGAATAAGTTACCAATAATATAAAATCAATATTAGCTAAATTAATTTTTAATACACAAAAGTGTATTCTTCTGCTTATAGGTATATTTTCAGACATTTAATGAGGCTCAGAGGTGACATGAGTGAGTATTTATGCCACCACCATTACCATTTTTTTTTTTGTCTTAGGAATGCAAACATCCAGGGTCAGGTGAGGGCATGAACAACGGAAAGCCAACTGCTGAAACCTGGCCGTGGTTTGTCCTGATGGATGAGATGTTGGGTCAGAGGCCTTCCATTTCTCCCCCTGTTCTCATTTCTTCTCTGCCTGATGACGAACCACAGCCAGGTTGCAGTTTTGTTGAGCCTACCCAGCATGGCCGCGGGAAGTGGGGGTGCTGGGGGTGCTGCAGCACCCCCTAGTGACGAGAGGGAGATTTAAAAAAAAATGTAGGCCTATTAAAATATTTGTAACGCGCTTGTAACTTTTTTTTTTTTTTTGGCAACAAGTGTGGGATCAGCTTTGACTAACCAAGCAATTGTAAGTAGTACACTATAGTATTTTTTTTAAGGTGGTAGGGATGGAGATGGAGAGTATTATTTCGTTCGTGTGTTCTTTGTGTAATGGTTGTGGAGAACTGTTAAATAACGTTTAAATAGTAGGGCTGGGTATCGATTCAGATGTTCCAGATCGATTCGATTTCGATTCACAAGCTCTCAAATCGATTCTATTTCGATTCTCGATTCGATTTTCTATTAGAGATGTAATCGGGCCTTAAAAGATAAGCCCGACATGTCCCGAGCCGACACGTACATTTTGATTGACAGCTTTTTAAGAGCCCGAACCCATTTACAACCCGACATTATTCAAATGTATGCAGCACACAGCTCTTTTGCCTTTTGTCAGGAATGAGTCATTTATACATAGTTTAACATAATTTATACATGACTAACGTAATAGGCCACTTGGAAGTTTGAACAAATAAATAAAATAAGTCCTCTGTAACATCGTAACATCTCAGAACTCTATAAATAGCCCTAAGGTATAGGCTCATTTAGCATATAAATAGGCCAACGCACCAATAAAAACAAGTCTTTCTTAAAAAATTTAATTAAGATAAATTATAAATTAAGATGGGTATTTGGCAATAACGAAATTAATTAAGATAAAGGCTCTGCCGGATTTGCTTCGCCATAGCAGCTGACATAATAAAATAATAATGCCAACATTAGCTTATATAGCCTACTCTGTCTACATTATGCATTTAAGACTCAAGTAATATTTAGTTATTATTTGAAAAACATTTACTCACCAAGATTAGGTAAGGCCAAAGTGTTTATGTGGAGGAAAATGATTGAATCCACTGTAGATGTCTTCAGCGCGCTCCTGCGCTCACTGATGGTGCGTCATTATTCACTCATTATTCTCATTATAAACAAGGTCAAAACTTTTCCAAACCTCAGACTTTGCTTTAGTTGCTGGTGCTACCAAAACGTAATCGTCAGAAGCAAGCCTCCGTTTCAACTACTCAGCATACATTTTCGCATATTTCTCGCGCTAATCAAAACATTACATGACCGCTCATTTACCCGAGCCCGGCCCGATTTGTTCGATTGGCAATGGGATTCTTCACACTGCCTGAACATGTGCAATTGCGCTTTTGAAGACAACTGACCACGCGCACCTGTCCGCGCGGTTGTCTGCTCAGACTCGTTGCACACTCTCCGATGGCGATGTTTACATCAAGCCTGCATAGCGGTCCATAGCGGATTCGAGGACGCAGAAAGTATAAGAGGCTTTAAGATGCAGTCTGTAAGACGCGAACGGGAGCATGACCTGACGCACATTGCAGAAAATGGAACCACTGCTTTAAACTGAATGAATGAATGATAGGTTCGTTGGTAACATCGCACAAGGCACATAAGAGGGTGACATCTAGTGGAGAAGATTTGTAATTAGATTAACGCTAATCTTACGTTCAATGTATGCGTAAATAAATACGGGGAAAAAAATCGATTCATGGCCTTTGAGAATCGATTTTGAATCGACCACATTTTAAAAAACGATTAATCGAAAAATCATTTTTTTACCCAGCCATATTAAATAGTCGGAGATTCCTTGTGGTTTGTGTAAAAAGGTTGGAGATGGAGACAGAAAGCTTTAGCTATACTGTGCGTGTGTTCTTTGCGTAATGGATGTGGAGAACTGTTCAATAAACAAATTGCTTAAATAGTCAGAGATTATTTCCTTGTGGTGTGCGTAAAAAGATTTTGGAGTTAATAGAGTTGCGTGTGACATAAACGTGCAGTGACTCAAGCCAGCTGACCAAATCGATTGCATTGTTTTAGCGTTATTGTGAAGTTTGATTAATATTATATTTTGTTGTAATTTTATTTGTTGTATCTAAATGAGTTGCATGTATGTATAGGCTATCTGAAATTGTAATGAAAGTAATTATTTCGTTTTTTTCGATTATTAAACTATTATTTAAACTATTATTTCTGCTTCTGCTTCAGATTAATAGCGCATCGCGCATATCTGAGAACTGATGTCTGTGTGTTTCAGACCCTGGCTGGCTGTGCACTGAAGTGTATATGACAATAAAGTAGTAAATCTCAATGTATATATTTTTAAAATGTATTTTAAATAGGCCTATAGGCTCATAGGTTTTTTGTAAAAAAAAAAAATTAAAAAAATTCACAGCACCCCCTGTTCAAAATTACTTCCCGCGGCCCTGCTACCCAGGATGCAGAACAGCAGGAGAGGGCAGGGATAGAGCAGTCACAAACGAAAAAGAGAATATAATGTATAATGTCGCCAACACCAAGGCAGATGTTGTGCAGCATGGTGCATGATGCTATTACCTGTATATACACAAATATGAAAACAAATTGTTACACTAAATTGTAAATTGTTTTATCTGACATTAAAGTTGTGTGTTAAGTAAAGGTCAAATATAGAGAAAAATAATGCAACCTTTGGGGCAAATGTTGGATGCACTTCAAGTGCTTGAAGGAAGATGGCTCTAAATCGCGTCTTCATCATTCCATAAGCACGCTCAATAATTGAGCGCCCTTTGGAAAGACGTGCATTGAAGCGCTGAGTAGATGGTGAGGCTGGATTCTTAAACGGTGTCATGATTGCGATTGGCTTCTCTGTGCAGGGGTACCCACCATCGCCGAGGAGGAAAAAGCCCTGAGGTGGATACTTTGCCTGGTTGTAAATGGGGCTGTTCTTAAGCACCCGTGAGTCGTGGACACTCCCAGGGTACCCTACAAAAATGTCTAAAAATGCTCCTTGATGGTCGCATATACCTTGAAGCAGGATAGAGGCAAACAGCTTTCTGTTTTTATAGCACTGTCCATCAGGGCCAGCTGGTGGTTTTATTCTCACATGGCATCCATCAATTGCTCCAACAGCTCTACCAAATGCCTGGTGATTGGTGAGAGAAGCAAAACCTGCACCAACCTGGATCAGGTGTTCTTCTGTCTTTGGTAGGGCCACAACCTTTGGCAAAATTGCTATGACTTCATCAGCCACTCGATGTATAATTCTGTGAATGGTTGGCCGTGGCATCCCAAAAGCCTGCGACACAACCCTGTAAGATGCACCACAGGCCAACCAATACAAAAACACCAGTGTCTGGAGTGTTGTACCCCAGCCATGTCTCCGTTGCTGATGAAGTAGCTCCAAAAGTTTATTGAGGCTCTCTCTCGTCAGACGAAAGTCTGCTTTTGTATCCCCTCAATCAAAAAACTTCTCAAGAACAGGGACATGGAGATTGAGCCTGCAATACTTGATGTCTGCCTATATAATACAAAATAATAACAATAATATATATAAATACATATTCTTGTGTATAATCATGTATATATAATAAAGTTTTTCAGTTCATTCTTGATGTTCAGTATTGTGTTTAATCATGTAACAGATCTACAGCATTACATTAAGTATTGTTTAATCATGTATTCGTAATCTAATTATACAGCATTAAATTTCATTCGTGTATATTTAATATGTAGTTTAATAGACACAGATTTAGTTATTTTTGTTTGTTTTTTGCATTTTGCTTTATTTACTAAAATTACCTTAAAATTGCGAACACTGGGTTAAATTATGTAATTCCTAGCACTTTTAAAGACAGTGGGATCACAATAATAATAAAATTGTATATAATGTATATAGTAAAATGTGTAGTAAGATAAATGCAGTTATATAATTATTGCATCAATGCCCTACAACCAAAGGCTTTTTATATATGGACTTATATTAAATATAATTATATTAAAGGAACTATGCTGCAACTTACCTCAAACCTCCGCCGGTAAAAACGGATAAACTTTGTTCTTAACATCCTCCTCTTTTTTCTCTCTAACAGATGTCTGTTGTACGTACGCTGTAGCTCCTCAAACATTGAATAAAATAAAACAAATAAAAACATTTTCTTTTCAAATTACTTTCCAGATTTAGAAATAATTTCCTTAAAAATTTTTCTTAAACAAGTGTGAGAGCGCAACGACGTTATGTGTTGGCATAGCAACGTGATACTTCCTGTTTCGTTTTCCGTCCGTCCTACGAAGGCCGTCTCGTTTAATCCCAGGGTGAAGGACACTCCGTATGCGCATCCTAGAGAGGATAAGACCTCCGGAGGACGTGGCCTTCTAAATGAGACACAGCTATTAAAACGTTCATTCTGGCTCTTCAATATATATATATATATATATATATATATATATATATATATATATATATATATATATATATATATATATATATATATATATATATATTTTGCCTACACTAAGTCTTTTACTCGAATGTACGCTGTTTACTTATGTCTTTTCTCAAAACAATTGACATATGATGTATCAGTAATGTGTTCTTGTACATGTAAAAACATTTTCTATGCACCGTCGTGTTTTTAACGCGAGGGAAGATAAGTTATTTTGGTGATCGTTTGTTATTCAAAGGTGAAGCGGAGTGTCCAGATGACCTGAGGATGGCAGTAATACGCCAGAGAAGCACAAGTACTGTTACAAGAAGGAGAAGAAGAAGAAGATGGAGAAGACGTCATTTGTTTCTTCCACACTGCACTTCTGAGATTCGGCTGAAGAAAGGTTTGAGGTTTAAGCGTTTATATCGGTAAAAACCGTTAAATACACAGTACCGTTTTTGTAAACGACCTGTTTTTGAATGCAACGTTAATCTACTGATTGACATTGAACGACTGTTATTTGTGTGTGTAAATCGCACTCACGCGTGAATAACATAATATGTGAGTCTTATTTCGCCCCCCACATCGTGAATTGGTTTATAGTTAGAAGTGATGAGAGGAAATATTATTTAATTAATTATTTTACGTTGTGCTCAAAACAGTGTGAATGCAACGAGATCAAGAACCTCAAATGTGTGATGACAACTGTCACAAACCAGCTGCTGTGCTCTTTAATTAGTAGTAGTGCTTTTCTTTCTTTCTTTTTATTATTTTTCAGGGTTTAAGTATGCCATTTAGTCCATTAACTATCACTCTGACCAGTGCACTGACTAGGGAGCTGCACCCAGAGATTTAGTTAGGATTTATTTTTCTTTCTGTTAATTATTCTCATCTTAAACATGACAGAGCGTCTGAACACGGAGGAAAACCTCCTCCTGAAGCAGCTGATATCCACGTGACTCACTAATAAATATGGCATTTATTAAAGAGGAGAGTGAAGACATAAAGATTGAAGAAGTCTGCGGAGTCACACATGAAGAAACTGGGACACAAACAGGTTGGTTTTCATTCTCACAGCTGAACTCTTTATCCTCATTAAAATGTTGACCTCTGCAGAAATTAATGATATTTTTGAAGAATGTCTTATATGAGGTTTTATTTGATTTGGAACGGGTCAGTCCTCAAAAGTCTCGATCATAAACCCCACCCTCTCAATGTTATCTAATGGGACATGAGACAAGCTAAATAATGAAATGTCATTATGTTCGTTTTTCCAATAAGTTTGATACCACTTAAAGTACAATACTCTAACTATGGGGGGAAAATAACAATAATACTTAAACATTAACTCCTTTATTTAAACATTTTAACATTACACAAACACAACACTAGAGGCACTTCAAATAATAATAAAAAAAAAGGTTTGGTATTAAAAAAAAAAAGATGTGTAATCGACTTTACCATTGCATTACCTGAACATTTGGAGTCATGGCTTCTTGATCAACAGCAGCGCATAGCCTTCAAGTATTTAAAACAATACTGCCGAGCAGTTTTCTTTTCCTCAGGTTTCTTTGATGAAAAGAAAGTTCAGGAAAAACACACACACATTTATTTATTTATTTATTAAATCTGAAATAGAAATCTTTTGTAACATTTATAAACGACTTGACACTTTTGATCAATTTAAATCATTTTTACTCAATACAATTAATAACTTCTATGATTTCTTTTCGAAAAAGAAAAGAAAGAAATCATATCGACTCCCAAGTTTTTGAAAGGAATAGTGTATAATGTTACATTTCTTTTTTATTTCAGATAAATGCTGATCTTTGCATCTTTTATATTCATGAATGAACCCTGGGGGAAAAAAATGTACTCAACTATTTAAAAAAAAAATGATAATCCACTTATTAGATGGATTTCTGAAGGACCATGTGACACTGACGACTGGAGAAATGATGCTGAAAAATCTGTTTTTTTTTTTTTTTGGTTATATTTTGGTTTTGGTCTGTGACTGTGCTTGCATTTTTATTTATTTATTTTTTGCTAAAATTTCAACATGTTCACCTTCTCTGATTTAAGAAGCGGTCTTTTACTTGACTTGAAAACCATTAGGGATTTCCTGAAGCGTTGTGAGCTCTGCCTCTGTTGCTTCTGTAAAGCATATGTGGATTTTCTGCATGAAGGCACTCTCGGGCGTCCAGTATGAATGAAACTGACATTACATGCGTTTAAAACACTAAATAATGGCCAATCTATAGAAATAATACTTCTCTCAAAATAAATTTGAAGTTGACATGAAAATCTGTTATGTCACACTCACACAATTGCGTTTAGCAAACCCTCAGGAATCAAATTAATACAAACATTTAAAGAAAGCCTCCATAGTATAACGAGATAAAAGACAAATATAAAAAGCTTTTCAAACTTGACTGGCAGTGTTTGCTGGTTTTTTTGTTTAAAAAAAAAAAAAAAAAACCTTCTCTGGTTTAAGCAGTCTTTTACTTTAGTTTGAAAAAAATTACTGCACATTTGGTCTTCTGAGGTGGCATCTTGGGTGGTATCTATTTGGACTGTAAACATGCCTTCCTATTTAAATTCATCTGCAAATTGTTCTGTTTATTAAGTGGCTGATAACATCAACTTTAAAGATGTCTTTTAAAAGATCTTTTGCTTTGTTCTAGTAGCTGGATACCAATTCAATACAGAGCAGGATAAGTGTTTTTGAGTACAACTGAGCTGACCGATGCACCATTATCGTGATTTGAAGAATACTCTAGTCTATAGCCAGTTAAACTACGTTAATAGTCAATTGTAATATCCACAGGCCATTATTTTTGTGGTCATTATAAACGTGATGGATTATAACACAATAGAAGTTTTCAAAAGTACTGAGGAACAAGGCTGTTCTAAGCTTTTAATTAGTTTTTATGCTATAAATGTCTGTTGCTTGTAAAACTTGTATTTGTACTTGTATTTGTCTTTTATTCACACTAGACGTGATGGTGCTGAAAGAGGAGAGTGAAGAACTGGATGAAAAAACAGCCAGAGATCAACATGATGAACACTGTGACTTCAAAACTGAAGAACGCTCTTCTAGTTGCTCACAGACTGAAAATACTTCGTCAAAAAAAAGAGCTCGAAAGAAAGCAACCGGAAGTAGTTTCATCTGCTTTCACTGTGGAAAGACATTTGATCAACTAGACAACCTTAATATCCACATGAGAATTCACACCGGAGAGAAGCCTTACACCTGCAAACATTGCGGGAAAAAGTTTTATCAACAAGGAAACCTTAAAGTCCACGTGAGAATCCACACCGGAGAGAAGCCCTACACCTGCCAACAGTGTGGAAAAAGTTTCAACAAGAAAGGAAACCTTAAAGTGCACATGAGAATTCACACCGGAGAGAACCCTTTCACCTGCCAGCAATGTGGAGTCAGTTTCAATCAAAAGGGAAGCCTTAAAGTCCACATGAGAACTCACACAGGAGAGAGTCCTTTCACATGCCAGGAGTGTGGGAAAAGTTTCAATCGAAAAGCAAGCCTCAGAAGCCACACAAGAGTTCACAATGGAGAGAAGCCGTACCCCTGCCCACAGTGTGGAAAGAGATTTGCACAAAAACCCACCCTTAATGTCCACATGAGAACTCACACTGGAGAGAGGCCATTTGTGTGTGCCCACTGTGGAAAGAGTTTCCGGTATCACTTAGGCCTTAATAACCATATGAAGGCTCACTCCGCAGAGAGCCGTTTAAGATGTCCGTATTGTGGAGAGAGTTTCACAGACAGGAGACACCTCAAGAATCATCTGATAACTCACACTGGAGAGAAACCTGTCATGTGCCATTACTGTGGCAAAACGTTCAAAAACAAAACCTCTCATGATAGCCACATGAGAGTTCACACTGGCGAGAAGCCCTTCAGCTGCCCTCAATGTGGAAAGAGTTTCACACTTAAAGGAAACTTGAACATTCACATTAGGATTCACACCGGAGAGAAGCCTTTCTCGTGTCTTCAGTGCGAGAAGAGTTTCATGTATAAAAGAGACCTGAGGTGCCATTTGCAAACTCATTCTGGAAATGATGTATAGTGTTTTTCAGTGTGGGACAAGGTTCGGAAAAAGCAATTTCAAAATAATTTATGTATTTACTTAAATGATTAATGAAAACCATTTATTTTTGATCCGTGCAATAAACAATATTTTGCCATCACACCTGAAAAGTCCTGCACATTTGAGCGTTATTTATTGAACTCCTGTGGAAAGAGTTTTAAAGTCCCCCTGTAGACAATTATTGTATCCTTCAAGACTCATTTTTGAACATTTAAAATGACATTTAAACCCATTTTGTTTTCTCCAAAAATATTCTCTCCATGCCTTAAAATGGCTTGAATGTAACTCTACACTAGGGAAGGGACACTGTCCTGCAGAGTTTAGCTCAATACATCTGCCAGGAAGTGCCTAGTATTCCTAGTAAAACCTTGATTAGCTGGTTCAGGTGCGTTTAATTGAAGTTGGTAATAAATTCTGTAGTATACCGTACAGGAGCAGGATTGGACACCCCTTATTTTCGGCCTGGTTTAATTTATTATACGTGGAAACATGAATACGCAAATAGAGGTATTTGAAATATTTGCTTTATTCAACACCAAGAAGATCAAGCTCTTTCTTTGGGAACATGCTGCACAATTCCTTGTTCAAGCTCTTGTTCTGTCCAGGCTGGACTATTACAATGCTCTCTTGGCAGGTCTTCCAGCCAATTCTATCAAACCTTTACAATTAAGTCAGAACGTGGCAGCAAGATTAATTTATAATGAGCCAAAATGAATACACGTCACACCTCTGTTTATCAATTTGCACTGGCTTCCAATAACTGCTCGCATTAAATTCAAGGCATTGATGTTTGCCTACAAAACTACCACTGGCTCTGCACCCATTTACCTAAATTCATTACTTTATACTTATGTGCCCTCTAGAAGCTTGCGTTCTGCAAGTGAACGTCAGTTCCCTCCTGGTGGAATGACCTCCCCAACTCAATCCGAGCAGCTGAGTCCTTAGCCATCTTCAAGAATCGGCTTAAAACACATCTCTTCCATCTTTATTTGACCCTCTAACTTTAACACTCACTATTCTAATTCTATTCTTTAAAAACAACCTTTCTAATATTTTGTTATTCCATTTTCTTTATATTTATTATACAATTATATATAAAAAAGACCTCTAACACTAGATTGCTCTATTCTATCTCTTTTCTTTTTATTTATTATGTTATTTAAAAGCCCTTTCTACATGTTCTGCGTTTAAGCTAACTGAGACTTTTTATAGCACTTATATATCATTGCTCTTTTGTTGTTTTTGATTGCTTCCATTGTGCTCATTTGTAAGTCGCTTTGGATAAAAGCGTCTGCTAAATGAATAAATGTTAATATAATGTGAATATTGGTGTAATTAGACTGTATATGTAAACTAAAAACAAATTAAGCAGGAATTCAAAGGAAGAGTGAATTATACAGGTTGGTCTACAAATAGAGGTGTCAGAATGGTGATGACGGTAATTCATGATTTGCCTTTAGCACCACATTATTGGCTGTTTGATAATGTAGCCAAGCAAATTTTAAACAAACCATGTTCCCATTTCCCACTTTAGACTCAAACATCATGCATACACTTCACCCACTATATTGGTAAATGTACTCAATTTTAATTGTCCCTTCTTAAAAGGTGCTTTTTTTTTTGCTTACAGTGTTCAAACACTGTTCCAAACATGTAGTATGTACTCAATTTTAATTGTCCCTTCTTAAAAGGTGCTTTTTTTTTTGCTTACAGTGTTCAAACACTGTTCCAAACATGTAGTTACTGATTAGGTTCTTCACGTGTCATGATTGTTTGTTATTCTGTGTATTTGAACTAGGGGTGTCCTGATTAAGAATTTTCAGTTTGTATTTAGTTTAGGTTATTGTTTTGGTGTTCGTTTCTGCTGTTGAATTCACTTAACTGTTTGCATTTTACAAGTGTTTATCTTTATTTAATCACTGGTATTTCATAAATAAAGACCTGCTATGAGTAGATCCACTACTCTTTTCTCTTTTTTCTTAAGTGTAACATGTCAGAATAACCAAGGCAAAGGTCGGGACACACAAAGCCGTCAGAGGGCCATCGGTGAGTGTTTGTCGGGACAGTTTGGTGTGTTCTACATGTCATCGGCAGTTTGCCCATCAGTCATCAGCGACATTGGCACGAGTGAGAATCATGAATGGATGCTCAGTATAGCAAATTAATAATTGCCCAAGAATTAAAGCTGAAGTGATGAAAATGGCCAAATGAAGGCTGGACAGACAGAAGGCTGATTTAATATTATGTGCTCTTACCAAAGCATTATCAATGTAACCTCATATTCAAAATGGTTAATGTTTCGTATATCTGTATAAATTTCAAGTCATTGTTTCTGATTCTCCTTTTAAATGACAAACATGTACAATTGATAGTGTAGAAGATTTTTATTGGTCAGATAGTGAATTGTTCAAGTATAATCAATGTGAATATAACCATTTATGTATCAAGTTATTTTACTATCATAATCATGAATTTGCCTGGGTTCAGACAGGCCTCCATAGGAATGGTATAGAAGTCTGTATGAGGGTCAGACATGTGTCAAAACAGGACATGCAAACCCTCCATAAGACAAAATGTATGATGGGGCCCTTACTTTCATGGAACATAAAATTTAGGCTTCCTGCATCTTGGTAGCAAACTGGAGACACAGCCAAAAAATGGTAAACAATAACCATATGTAGTGTTGTCAAAAGATCCAGTACATTTTCCAAAAGGCTTTGACTTGGTTGAATAAACATGAGCACTGCACGTGTCACAGTCGAAACAGTTTTATATCACTGTATTTTCACTCCGCCCAAGTAACGTTAGCTGTGCTCCTACGCCTAGTGAGAATATAGTTCCCAGTATTTATACGATTAAAAATGGTCTCATGTAACATGTAAATAGTAAAATGTTTGCATTATTTTGTAATTTATTGGGATTACTATTGCTACCATTATCCATTTACATCCAGTCTTTGTGCTAAGCTAGGCTAGCGGTGGGTGCGTCAAGAACGCACAGAAATGAAAAAGGTATGTATGGACTTATCTAACCCTGGGGGATACTGTGAATAAGCTAAAGTCCCTAAAAGTCGGAGTGTTCCTTTAAAACCTTTATTCTTTTATATTTTCGCAAAGGCCTGCACAACAGAGATTAACTAAATTAAAATGATGGAAAAATTATATTCCTTAATGTTTATGTAAATTAATTATTATTTTAGGAGTAGGCTACATTATAGTACAATCGTAATTTTGTTTTGAGTTAAAAATCAGACTTTTATTTGGACGGGTTGTATCTGAGAGCTTTGAGTGTCAATGTATTTGTTTTTGACAGTGGTTTTCTCATATAAAATTATGAAATGATTATTAATTGTTCTCTCAGTGTTTGTGTTCACGTCCTCAGATAGTGAGACGGCAGGCACTGTTAAACCTGCCACTTTAAGCCACGCTGGTGCATACTTGAGTATGTAGTACATGACAATGCTGTTCATTCACAGAGAGACACGCAAAACACAGATTAGCTTATATATTTATATAGAAGTGCCTTTGTCATTATTTTGCAGCTTTGTTTTTTATTTATTCATCAATCCCTCAAATCGCACATTTTATTTGATATCTGCAGAGTAGCTAGCTACTGTAAATTCTGGATTCTGTGCTTCACTCCGCATCACAGAAACCATAATGCATTAACCTAAAATTATAAATGGGACATAGCTGTATCTGCAAGGGATGATGAATAGGTAAACATGTTCGATGGGTTTCCTCGTTTGCAAACTGTGTCTACCTTCAAGGACAAATAAGCATTCGTCTTTTATGTGTAAAAAGTATACGCATATTAGTGCCAGTTTTCTAATATTTTGATGTGGGATAGAGATAAGAAATAACGGCCTCTGTCTCTGATGTTGTCTCCACTGTACTTGTGGTTGGAGCAAGAGTTAGTGGTCGTTCACATATCGCGTCTTTTGCACGCTCCAGTTCGTTATTTCAAATGTAGGTGCGCTCATAATAAAAGCGATGCGGTCAGGACGCACACGTGGTGCGACACGCTCGTTTTTTTCAGACGCGTCTGCACGGCATCGAGTTAAAAACATCTCAACTTTTCAGAATGCCGCAAGCGCACCACAGGTCATTTAACTTCCTCACCTTTTCCGTAGCAACGTTGAAAGCTCAGCCAAGATAAAGGAACAGCTGATCATAGCTGCATATGGATTGCCATTTTTAAATTAATTTAGTAGCAGAGGTACTGCAAGCAATTTTTAGTACTGCAAATCCATTTATCCATTGCTGAAATTTCTGTCTTCACGGAGAGAACAGGTCATGGGTTTTTAGGTGCAATATGTGAATGGCCCCTTTGGTGGAAGTTGTTGCCTATTGGCGCAGTTGAGATTCTGTGTCTGTTATTTTCTCTCAATACTGTAGATAAGCAAATGTACATGGTATGATAATCGTACAGTACATGTTTATATCACGGTATATTGTCATACCGGTATATCGTTACAACCCTAGTTGCAGCTAGTTCTTTGAAGTCGGCTTGATGGATCAGAGCCAGCCACTATGTCTAGCCTGGATCCAGCAAACATGTACTTGTCAGGTCAGGAGTTTGGCTTCACACCGTGTTGTAATTTCAATCATTTTGAGAAAACATGTCACATTCCACTCAGATCTATCTGCGATCATGGACCATGTGTTTCTATGGCAACATCAATGCTTAAATGTCCAGGTAAACTTATTATTCTGTGTTCCACTCCGTATCATACACACGTGTCAGAATATCACATGTTTTCATGTAATTATGACTTGGTGTAAGCACAGCTTTAATTTAAAAAGAGCAATTCATTTTTTGCCAACTTGTAAAACTAAATACTATTATCTTATCACATAAAATATTCAAGGCCTATCCAGTAACTGCAGACACTCCTCTATAGGCTGGGAGAGCATCGCCTGGCTCTTCAGAGGCTGCGGCCGGGGGAGCGTCACCTGTCTTTCCGGAGGTTGCAGCTGGGGGAGTGTTGTCTCGCTGTCCGGAGGTTGCAGCCGGGGGAGTGCCAGCTGACTCTCCACCCCTCCCTTGGGGTCATCGAGGCGTGACACCAGCCTAACTGTAAGGTTCTGGGCTCTACGTTTTTTTAACAGCTCTACACTGACCTCAAGCTGTAGCCCCTGGACTAAAGCTTTCATCTTTTTTGTCTAAAGAAACAGGTTTTTTTTAAAACTGATCAATCAAAAAATAAATCTATAAAAACAAGCAGGCCAGTTTGAGATAAGACTTACCGTGATTTCCAGATGGCTCGATTGGAGGTGGCAGTCAATGCGGCTATAGTTAATCCCGCATGCGGGACACCTCAAGTCCCACAGCAAGACCCTCCCCCTGGCCAACCGCAGCATGATATGCCTCTCTATCTCTGTTGGACATGGCATGCTGGGATCTCAGGTGGTGACTTAGGTGCATCATCTTGCCAATGCACATTGGGCATTGAACCTGCATCTTTAAAATAGAGTAGAAATGCATATAAACTAAGTTAAACATACACAACTTTCAAAATAATTATAATTTTTTAAACTTGAAAATATATTCCTTTTGATACTGGACCACTTTTAAGTTAAGGTACATAAGAACTCATCAGCATTCCTTTGCTTAAAGAAGGTCTGGCCACGGAAAGACTGTGTAGGTCCAGGGACAATGCAGGACTCAGTCATGCTTTATTGATTAAAATGATTTTACAGAATAAGAATTATGGGACAGGGTACAGATAGCGGGTAATAACAGGCCAATGTATATTAAAACTTACTGTCATTTACGATTGGCTGACATAAAGACCTGGTCATGGAAAGACTATGTAGGCCTCGTCGTACAACTTGCCAGTGTCACAGTGCATACAGTGTACATGACTTATTTAAGATTGCAGTCCATTTTCAGGTAAGTGCAGAGCAAATTACTTTAAAATGCACTGCATTTTCAGGTCAGTCAGCAGCAAACTACTTCGAAATGCACGCTGCAATCTGGTCATTGCACATGACTCCCCTGTACAGGTAGTATCTCTTTCACTGGTACTCATCTTCTTTGACCAAATAGCAAGATGCCTGTGGACTCATGTCCGCTGTGTTTGTGTATGTATGCCCGCCTTAGCCAGCACTTAGTGCTCACTCACAGGGCGGAGAACAAGGAGAAAAGAAAGCTGCTGTTGGCCATCGAGTCGGGCCGAATCAACGCCCGGACGGGCATATGTCCAATTGCGGAGTGTAACATTTTAATTAACAGACCTGACCGGCACATTCAGACGCACAGTGGGAGCTCTCTGGTGGAGCAGGACGAAGCAATTCATCGCTGCAAGAGGAGAGAGGTCATCATGAAGCTGACTCCTCTGAAGGGCCTCCAACCCTGCCGTCCCAATGGTCTCCACCCTGGACCTGGAGGAACACCGGCAGCCAGAAGAGCCTGACACTCCCCCTGACCTAGAGGACCTGGAGGAGGAAGAGTGCGACAACGTAGGCTGCAAGAGCCCGAAAAACCTCCCAAGGACCCAGGTGGCAGACCTGAACAAACAGGTTGACATCTTGACAGAGAGTCTGCAGAATGTCACAAGGCGTTACTGGATCCTCAAAAGGAAGAAGGTCTCTTTGGTTACCAACCGATTGGGTCAGGTGACACGAAAGCTTCTCTCCACTTTCGGCCCAGAAGAAGAGGACGTAGACGCCCCCGCCGAAGAGGCCTTAGAGGCTACTGAGGAAGCCTCCTCGCAGGGTGATTCCACTGCAAGTCAGCAGCCCGGAGAGTCTGGTGGCAAGATGATCCCCACCGATGCCGATATGTCCTCCACCTCTCAACTGCCGCAGGAAAAGAGCCCTCCGCAGTTTCCCGACCATGTGGCCATTCTAAGTGAGTTAAAGACTTCTCTTGCCGTTAATATTTCTTAGGCCGGGTTCACACTGCAAGCTGCAGCAGAGCGGAAGCAGCGCGCTGCTATTTTGCTTTCATACCGGCAGTGGAGGCAGCACCCAACTGAACAGCGGATTTTGGACAGAGTACTCTATAATGGGTAAGTTCGCATTGCTTTATTTAAATTTCAAATACATTTAAATAATAAGAATTGGCAAGAAGCTTGTTTTAATTAATAATTTCATTGTAACTTTTGTTGCATATTTGTTTTGCTGTCTTTGTTCTCCGTGCAGTACGTGTTGTTGATCGAAGGAAGGCCATCCCGCTATATTTGTTCTTAAGGAGACTATGAAAAAGATGCAGACTTTATTCGTAAATATGAATGTATACATTTACTTTTTGTTTGAATAAGTTAGTTAAACATTTATAGCACTAGTTCCAAACTGCAAAAAAAATAACTTTGACTTGGGTATCAAGTAATAAAAAGGATTTATTAAGTAAATTGAACAAAAATCACAACAAAGTCATGCATAAAGTTATAAACCAAGCATGATTAACAATATGTTTACATGCATAATAGTACAAAAATAACCCTTCAAAAAACTATTAAATTGAAATTGCTGAACTGTTCAACATATGGTTGGATAAAATAAATTAAAACCATTGTAATGTTAAACTGTATTACTACAGTTGATGGTAAACAGAGGAATGCTGTTCAGGCATGGTGGAGACTGAGGGAGGTGTGAAATGTTGGGGGTGATGAGTTTGTTCCTCTTGGTAGGTGGGTTTGGGTTGAATAGGCTGAAATCCAGATGATTGTGGGTGCTGGCGACCTCTGCTTATATAGACTGTGTGGGTTGTTGTTGCTTGTTGCCTCTGACCATCATCTTCTAACTCCAAGTCAGCCAGGTAGGTCATTATCTGTAACTGTGCCCTGGTACGGTTTCTGGGAAACAGCCGGTTCAGTTTTGGAACTAAACTGAGGGCAAAATAATACATTTCATCCTCCTGTCTGGGAACAGTTGGTGGGTGCAGGAGTAGTTGGTTGTGTTATTATGTCCAATAACTGTTGCTCAGTTGTAGTTGGGGAAACTGTTCTTCTCTGTTTCTGTTTGTGTTGTTGACTGTCAGTCACCAGTGCTTGGACCCTGGGATGTATAGTGGGGGTAGGGGTGTCAGCTCTGTGAGCTGTTATTTGTGGTGTGCAGGTGCTTGGCAGTGGTGTGGGGGTAGCTGATCTTCCACCTGCCAGTAATGGTGTTGCAGGCCTCTGTATGGCAGGAAAGGGATTAAAAGTAGTGAGTTCAGACAACTCTGGCTCCACATCCTCCTCAGCCACAGTCATGTCCAGAGGTTCCGGCTCACTCTGCAAAGTGTGTCTGGAACTACAAATTAATAAATATATTATATTAATATATTGGCACCAATTTGTATGTATTTTTTCAGATTACACACAAATAATAATGTACTCATTCTCACTGAAACAATATTTTGTAATAACTGTCCATAACAGAAAAAAAAATAGAGTAAGATATTAGATCAACAAGTGACATACTTAACTTCTAGGCTGCATGTATGGAAACAGAAATTACATTCCTTTATCGTACTTTCCTTATTTATATATATATATATATATATATATATATATATATATATATATATATATATATATATATATATATATATACACAATGCATATGTTATACAGGGGATAAAAAAAAATTATGTTATATTTATTTTGTCTTTAAAAGATTTCTGGGAACTGGAGAGAGCTTCACCAGCCTTGCCTTCCAGTATCATCTAGGGAAAAGCACCATTGCTGAATCTGTCCATATGACTTTTAGAGCAATTGAGGAGCAAATGATGGCATCACAGTTCCCTAGACCAACAGAGCACATGTGGTGAGCCATAGCATCCAAATTTTGGGAAAAATTTAACTTCCCAAACTGCCTAGGTGCTATTGATGGGAAGCATATTACTATTATGTCACCTGCACATTCTGGTAGCTTGTTTTTAATGACAAGAGAACTTTCTCAATAGTTCTTCTAGCACTATTAGTATATTACAAATGGTTCATAGCCCGACTTCCTGCTCATCTTGAAATCAGCATTTAATTGTGTATTATATATGTATGTATCACATGCTTTTGTTATTTGTGTGCTTGCTATGTGTTATTTAAAAATGTTAAATAAATGGTTCCAATTGAAGCAATTTAGTGTTTTCTTGAAAAGAACAATAATTCTGCAATTTCAAACATTGGTTTTATGTAGCAAACATGTTTTCTGCTGAACATTCCAATGTATTAGAGGAAAATGGCAGGCTTTTGAGGTTGTAGTGAACCTAGAACTGTAAGTACTTCGACATTTTAACATAAAAAAAAAAAAATTTGAATATGTGTGTTACCCAAATAAAATTGACAAACAGTAAGTCTTTGAGAAGGGGTTTATCAAGCTAGATGGAGCATTAGAAAAGGGGCTCATCTCCTGTTTCCAAAATGCATCACAAAGTGCTTGAAAAAGCTGTAAACTAATTCCACATTGCACAAGGTGCAAACAACCTTACGCCTGTTTCACACATACTCCATCTGCAGTGCGTATGTGTTGCATGATTTTTTTACGCACCCATGTTAACAGTTTCCAGTTGTGTTCCAGGAGCGTTGCGTCTGTGCAGCGATCATTTATGTACCGAGTAGCGGACTGCAAACGTGTCCTGTGTGAGAGCACATCGAAGACATGCTTCACCACATACGAAACGCACACTGACTGCATACGCACTGCAGACGAAGTATGTGTGAAACAGGCGTGAGCAGAGCTGTAGCTGGGGTCAGCGGGGACCCGATGAAGGTTGTACCAGTGGGCCCTGTTTGAAATTGTTTCATTTGTATGTTCGTTTATTTTTATTTATTTGTGCTATTTACACAATGTTTACGTTTTTTTCTAGTTTGTAGGTGTCAAGGTACAGAAACCAAATAATTAAATGTAAAATAGCACTGGATAGTCTTCAATGTAAAAATGAAATATACAAGCAAACCTACATTTATTCAGACACTTTCAACATTTCTCACATTATTACAGTTTTGCTATATATATAAAAAATTATATCTGGTGTCTGAATAATTTTTTTGTTTGACTGTTAAAACTACAAAGTAATGCAGTCAAGAGCAGTGAGTGATTTTCATTTTCTTGGATTAACATTACAGCAGCCAGTAGCTAAATTAGGCGCGGTCACTTTAAGAGATGATGAACGCATCCAATATAATATAAAAGGTGGATATTTTGACATTTTGTAGGTATTTGTTGGTAAAAGAGCAAACATAAGCAAATAATGTTGAACACAAGCATTTTGAGACGCCTTTCTCTTGCGTGAGCCCTCAACACCAGAACACTGAGTACTGAATTGGGCTCTTTCACATCTTTTTGTTTGCTCAAACTGCGATTTGTATTTGTTCGTTCAGGTGCAGGAGGGACTTTGAGGAGAACTTTGCAGATGAGAGCTCGGTTCAGTGTCGCTGTCCGTGATACGCGGCTCTCTCTCTCTCTCGTGCGCACTGAACACAGCACTTGAGTAACCAGCTACTCTTTTGAGCTTTTCCGCGTCTTGTTTTTGGATGCTTTAATGTTTAAATCGACAAGCGGTAAGGCGTAAAAACATGTGAAAAAGATAAGCTTTTGTGACGATGTGCAGCAGTGGCCCGTCAACTGTCCTGAGCATCTTTTTAGGGCGGCCTCAGCCAGGCGGTTATATAAAATATCAAGGTGAAAGTCATCATAGCTTGCTTAGTATAGACCCTGCTCCCAACCAAACTTTGAGAATAGATTAACGGTAATATTTTTTTTATCGCCCGATAAGAGTCTCACGTTAACGCAGCAGGTTAACGCCGATAACGGCCGACTACTAATATATATAACATTATAACATTTAACATTAGCTCTTACCTCCATGAAAAACTATTTTGTTGATACACATAATATCTGACACATCAAAAACATATATTACCCATCATAAACACCTTATAGATAATTCATAAATGTATACAGCAAACTTCTTAATAGGGACAATGTAAATGAGCAAACTCTCAAAAATAGAAATAAAGATGCAGATCATAGATGTCTATACTGTAGCTGTGTGTGCTAGGCCTATATTAATCTGTCTATGCTATTTGCCTATTGAGTTGTTTTCTCATGTGCCAGGGAAAGTGTCAAAAACACTATAAAATTACTTACCATCTGCACTAAGAGCCGCTGCAACTTCATCCCATGCTTTTTCCTTTGCCTGCAAGTCTTTATAAAGTACATTGTGTGGATCATAAAGAACTTGATGTTTCTCAACTTCCACGATGAGACGAGTGTAGTCCATTATTGTCTTTCCAGGTGCACTCTGAAGACCACCGCCTGTGACACCACGTGCTGTTGTTTATGTTTGTCAGCATGATGTCAGCGCGACATCCGTTCTTCTGCCAATATATAGGCCTATTTATAAGAATATGACTACTACTAATAATAATAAATCAATCTCTAAGTCTAAACTAGCAGAATAAATTATTTAAAGTTGTTTTTGTATTTTATTTATTTTTGGATAAAACAGACTGGCCAAGGCGAGGTGGAAGGAGAGGTAGGAGATTGAGTCGTCAGGGAGACACTGCGGAAAAAGAACCCAAGGCGAAGAGAAAAGGTGAAGATTGTATTGACACCACTAAAGTCAACAAACATCCACCCCCTGAAGGTCAGGAAGGCCATCGTGTCGACATCCTCGAACACTTTGATGGGGATGTGCCATCAGAAAAAGGCCTCTGAGATGGTCAGGAAGGCCATGGAGAAGCGGCGTAAACGGAGATAGACTTGGAGAGACATTTTCGAAGTGATTGCCCAATTTTGGCAGACCTTGCTTTTCTTGTTTGGGAGTTTTTCATTCACCCAGTGTTCACGTGTGTTTTCGTTCTGAAAGTGGTTTTCAACATATAATTTTCTTGTTTCATTTTTTTACTCCAAGTTTACTGATTAAACATTTGAATAAAATGTTGTATTAAATAAGAGCTTTATGTCTGAATATTTTAATGAATAGTATACACTAAAAATGCAAGCAATGAACTTATGTAATTTTTCAAATGATTACAATCACCAATTATGACTTGTTAATGCATGATCCTTTGAAAACCTGTGTAGGTCCTGTCCAATAAGTTGCAAGTGTCACATGACCATGAATTTCTGATTGATAGTGCATGATTATAATGATTTTGTAACTTGAAACATGCAGTACAGTACACAGGGAACAGCACCCAGCAGTTTGATGTACCTTAGAGCTCATGAGGTGGCTTAGTTTGCATAAAAACTATATACATATTTCCATTGCCCATCGAAAGCCTGTTCATGTTATGTTATTTAATTGTTCCAGTGGATTTTAAAGTGTTGGTATAACCTCATGAAGTAGATAGAAGTTATATCAGAGTGAGGTCATAAAACTGCAACGTATTTCTATATTTTTTGTCAATAAACACAATTATACAATTTTAATTTCAGTTAAACGTGCTCAAAGTACAAAACATTGCACATGAACGTAATTTTTGATGGTGACGTAATGCATTGATCTATGCAGACTTCTCTGTGTATTATTCCTATAGTGTCAAGATAGAATGAATTGGTAGTGGTTTAAAAAGAAACATGTTGTTAAGCAGGCCACTTTGTCTTTAAAGGAGGAACAGACAGTGAGCAATGAGCCTGATGAAAGTACTGTATGTACTGTACACTTTGTTGAAATGTGAAAATATGAAATTCTATTGATATTAATTTGAATGCTTTTGTAATTTACCAATGAAATTGTTTCTGGGATTGAGGGTTTTATGGCAACCGCAAGATGCAGAATATGCCCTGTCCCTTAGAACTGATCAAGAAAAGGTAGATTTATCTTTTTGGGGCATTAAATGTAATGATACTAACAACTCAATCATTGATTCATTTAAAATGACATTACTTTTTTTTTCTTGGCCTTCGTAGGTTCGTAAAAAATAAAAGTGCATCATTAATGATCACAAAACACTGAGATTAATAATTATTTCTTATTTTATTATTATAGTCTCCATAATTTTTCATAGAATGTGTCATTACCAGCAATACTCTTTTGAAACAGGTCTCTAAATGTTCATTTCATGTTTCATGTTTCTTAAATCCAGTGTCATGTTCCCTGTAACAGAGGACACTGATTAAAGATTACCAAAACAAACATTTACATTAGACTAACTTGCACAGATTAATTGTTCACATCAACACTAGCAATGTGTGCTAACAAACGAACTAATGTCTATTTAGATTTTATGTAGACTTAAACAAATATTAAAAAGTCCAGACCTCGGTGACCTTATAGCTGGCTAAGGGCCTGCTAACAACAACAAAATTGTACTTTTAATTTCTTAAAAATATCAATGTAACCCTCTACTTGCAGAGAAATATAATGTAGCATTTCAGTACCAAAGGTATTTTTTGACTAAAAGATGTGAGGCAGGATGTTTCTGTGTACTGATATAGAATGAGTTTTTATGCATACCTTTCAACAAATTTAGAGTCAAATATTCAGACAGACCATGGTTTAATTGATATTTACTTTATAAAGTAAACAAGCTATAATCTTATACAACGTTGTTCTATTTGTTTGAAATAATGTTTTTTTTATTAATTTTTTATGACCGGCATATTTTTTGAGGTAAATGTTTTTGGGTTTTGAGGTCCTCTTTGACTTTGAGGGTTCACATAATGATTCAACAGAGTTTTTCCATCATCCAGGAAATGACATCACCCCTTGTCAATGAGCACTGCCTCTGGGACACTTCTAGACCATAAAATAACTTCTCCATTAAATATTCATATTCAGTGGTTGCACATTGAGGATATGTAGGTCAAAATATCTGACTGACAGCTTTTGGGTCAAAACAAGTACTTGTATAGCACTGTACAACAGTATAATAGCTTACAATGAACACTACTTTCACATGATACATAAAGGTTTCTAAGCGTTAAGACTAGGTCTCAGCTCCTAAATTATTCTATAGAGTTAGGAATAACAAGATGGCACTAAAGAGGAGGAGATTTCCAGCGAAGATATGACGTATTGGAGTTATGATGATTTGGAATTCATAAAACGATACAAAATTGATCATCAAGTTCTTTCTGAAACTGACCAAGTAAGAAATTTAATAACTTCTTCCACTCTATAAATCACTCTCTGATGACGTAAAGTATAACAGGCTATACTCATTTTCGGAACACAAATGAAGATGTTTTTAATGAAATCTGAAAGCTTTCTGTCTCTGACAGCCTACACAACTAACACATTTAAGGCCCAGAAAAGAAGACATTGTGAAAATATTCAATATGAATACAGTGGTTTCACATTAACAAAATGAACACTTTTTGTGTGCAAAAAATAAATATCACCATCAGTTGCATTAATCTCCAAACCAGAGTCAGTGGATAATGATAATATTTTAGATTAAGTTACATTGTGGAAATATTTGTAAATCTACATGTAGGAAAAAAAACTTGACACATTTTTGTATTTTCTATTTTAAGGGTTGACCTGAGTTCACTAATGCATAACATGCAGAACAGAGTGGATCTGACATCACCACCATCAAATCAAATCAATGTCACATGAGATAACAACCAGGGAAGAGCAATTTGCGCTTTTTTTTTCGGCGTCAGAGGTTTGACCCAGAGAAAAAACTGGATGTTGTTTTCAGAGTTGCTGACGGTACTGAAGAAGGGGCAGTGGATGGAGCTGGTCCCACAAGATAATTTTTTACTTTATTGGCGAAGGACATCCATTCCTGTGAGATTTTGGATGTTCCTGACTGGCAGAAGACTCTTTACTGCAATTCGCTCGATGGTTTTGTTTTTGCAGCATTCCTGTGTTTACAGTGGAAGTTCGAGGCGGCTGGGCCGGCGAATAACACACGTCATAACCAAACGTTATGTGATTGGCTTATGGGTAACTAATGATTCTTAATAAAGACAAGTGCCCCACCACAAGATAGAAAACGCTTGTCAATTCCAGACTCTGTCTACAAAGCAAAGTGAAGTAGCAGTTTGGTATTACCAGGATAAATATCTAAACCATTTAATGTTTTTTTCTGAGGTAAATGTAACATTATATGACATTGTTTGACAGCTGTTTTATGAAATAAATGAATGATGCATTTATAGATTTTATTCCCACAGTTAAAAAACTGATTGAGCAATTAATGAGACATGATGAATGGTAAGCTGTTCTGCATCTTTTAACATGTATCCATATGTGTAACATATTATGAACTATGATCACTTCACATTGTAAGTACAGGTACATCTCAAAAAATTTGAACATGATGGAAAAGATTTCTGTAATTTAATTCAAAAAAGGAAACTTCCTTATATTCTAGATTCATTACACACTAACTGAAATACTTCAATAGTTTTTGTTTTAATTCTAGTGGTTATGACAAACAGAAAAGTTCAAGATCTCCAAAAGCAGGTTTAATTATGCTGTCAATACTTGGTTGGGCTCCTTTTGCACAAATTACTGCTTCAATGCAACGTGGCATGGAGGCGATCAGCCTGGGGCACTGCTGAGGTGTTATTGAAGCCCAGGTTACTTTGATAGCAGCCTTCAGATCCTCTGTATTGTTTGTCAGATGCTACTTATCTTCCTCTTCACAATACCCCACAGATCCTCTGTGACGTTCAGGTCAGGTGAGTTGGCTGGCCAATCAAGCACACTCATATCATGGTCATCAAACCACTTGGAAGTAGTTTTGGCACTGTGGGCAGGTGCTGAAGTCCTGCTGCACAATGAAATCAGTATCTTCGTAAAGCTTGTCAGCAGATAGAAGCATAAAGTGCTCCAAAATCTCCTGGTAGATGGCTGCATTGACTTGATAACATTGACTTGACTTGATGGACTTGATAAAACACCATGGAGCAGAATCACCTAATCATGTCACCCGAATCATCTCTGACTTCAGAAACTTCACACTGGACTTTGGATTCTGAGCCTCTCCAGTCTTCCTCTCCAAATGAAATGCTAAATTTACTTTCATCTGAAATGAGGACTGTGGACCACTGAGCAACGGTCCAGTTATTTTTCTCCTTAACCCAGGTGAAATGCTTCTGATATTTTTTTCTAGTTCAGGAGTTTCTTGGTTCTACACTGTAAAACATCTAATGAGCTATTTACTTAGGTAACAATTTAGGTAACAATTTTACACATCATATTTTTGAGTAGTTTTTCTTGATTTTTTTATGGAATCTACCCAAATAAATCATGTGAAATCTCCTAAATTAATGAATCTATGACAAAATAAATGTAATATAATTAGGGAAATGTGCTCAATTATTTTAAGTTTATTCTCAAAAGTCTGTTATTTTAAATGAGGTATGTTTGTATTTTGTTATTTTATACATTTAAAAGACTGTATACAGCCAATCAGCTCAAGTAGGAAAATTAGGGGTGGGCAGATCAATCTAAATATCGATGGCAACACTGGTATTGGTATCAGATCAATACAATTGTAATTGAATCAATATTTTAATTTAAATATTTCTCCTTTACGTTCATTATACTTTGCTCGTGTCTTCTACCTCTACAATCCTGAGCAAATGCTGTTTTCACTTCAGAATCAGAATCAGAATCAGAATGAGCTTTATTGCCAGGTATGTTTACACATACGAGGAATTTGTTTTCATGACAGAAGCTCCGCAGTACAACAGAATGACAGCGACAGAACATAAAACACATAATAAAAGAATAAAAAATACAAATAAGTAGACAGTGAATGACAATATACAAATGACAATTGTAGGCAGGTATTTTACAAAATGCAGTTATGTATGTACATGTGTATTATGTGCAAAATTTAAGTGTATACTAAGTATGTGTGTTAGATACATAAGTGTATGTGTATATAAATATAAAGTGTAGTGTGTTCGCCGTTATTATCAGCTGTTCATAAGATGGATTGCCTGAGGGAAGAAACTGGTCCTGTGTCTGGTCGTTCTAGTGTTCAGTGCTCTGTAGCGTCGACCAGATGGCAACAGTTCAAAGAGGGAGTGTGCTGGATGTGAGGGGTCCAAAGTGATTTTGACAGCCCTTTTTCTCACTCTGGATAAGTACAGTTCTTGAATAGATGGGAGGGTTGTACCGATGACTCGCTCAGCAGTCCGGACTACCCTCTGTAGTCTTCTGAGGTCAGATTTAGAAGCTGAGCTGAACCAGACAGTTCCTATTCCACCTTGCTACTCCTCCCCCTCCTGCTGCTCTGCTGTGATTCGTTGTTGTGTCGCCACGTGACTCACTGACACAACGCGCCGAGGACCAGCAAACAGAGTGAGCGAAGCTGATAATGAGAGATCAGGATGGCCGAGAGGAAGAGAAGTGTTCTGTGGAGCTATTTTATGGCACTAAATTATAATACTGCAACTTGTGATACGTGTAAAAAGAGCATTCGATACTGTGTCAACTCTACAAACCTATACAAACACTTAAAACATGACAAGGAACATGCTGAGCTACAAAAACGAAGAAATGAGGATGGAAATCCATCCACTTCCAGACCCCCAGCACAGACATAGGCTGTAAAGAATTCATTCTACAGTGCCTAATAACTACTAATTTTGTGGACTTCAATACATTAATAAAAAAAATATTGCTTAAAGAGTTGATCATTCATTCACCTCAGAGATAATGACATATTGCTTTCCCCTACACAAATGTATTTTTTTTAAGTAAAAAGTATCGTATTGGTATCGGCAATACTGACCCTATAAGTATTTGGTATCGGATTGATATTGCAAAATTTGGTATTGTCCACCACTAAGGAAAATTCTTGAGAAATACAGTAAAGTACTGCACTGTCACTAGCAAAGCTACTGCTCATTAAACAAGGTTTAATGCCTTAGAAGAGCAGTATCCATAACCTCGAGCTCTACTCTACTTACAAATGTCAAACGTAACTGAACTAGTGCTGTCAAAATTAGCGCGTTAACGCATTCGATTAATTTGAAATATTTAACGCGTTAAAAAAAAATAACGCAATTAATAACGCGGTTGCAGTTTTTTTTATTTCCAGTTGTGGCCTATGTGTGTTCAACGTGCAAAGAAATATGGATAAGACCAAGGAAGGACTTTTAGACGGAAAGTTGATTACTCTTCAGTCTGCCACAAGAAACATTACTCTTCATTTAGTCTGCCACAAGAAACAGCAACATTAAAATCATGAACTCAAATGTCATTGTTTAAAAAAAAAAAAAAAAAATGACTGTAACAGTGCGTAAATCAGACCTTTCTGTAACGCTAACGTTAATAAGCTTAAACAAAAATAACAAAATAATTGTGTAGCGGAGTATTTTTTGTACACAGTGCCGCGAACTGTCAATCACTCCTGTACGCGTGCATCACTGTCCTCCTCGCAGCTGCAGCAACTTGCGCTCTCTCTCTTCATCAAGCTTTAAAACAAAAAGGGGACAAAAAGATCATATTGTCTTTGTGCATAGGCTTTAGATTAATTAGATAAATGAATATCTAAATTCGTGCCTTGCCTCGCAACAGAACGCTCCACCGGGGGAATCCCATCATACCCCTTGGCCGCCCCGCCATCGAGGGCAGTGAAGGCAGAGGAAGAACCAGAACGGTTTCGGGCAGTTAAAGGTGCCTTCCATGAACTAGTTACTTCCTGGTGCACTTCCGGGAAGAAAGGAACCAGAGGGGGGTGCTGGCGATCCGCATGAGCAGCCCCCAGGAACCAATCATCCAGCCTCGAGCGCTCGGGACAGGGTGGAGGATTCCACTCAGGCCCGATGCTCTCCGCTGCCCGGGAAAGCACGGCCGTCAGCTCGGGATCGGACTCGGACAACGCTGGCACTCCCGAGGGAGGCAACGCAGCCGAACCCTCATCTCCCGAGGACTCAAGCCCGCCTTGTGATGCGGCGATCGACATACGGTCCTCTTCGTGAGCCCCGAATGAGATGTCAGGAGCCTGAGAGGGTCCAGCAAACTCATCCGGGAACTCGACCGGCTGCGGCGTATGTGAGGGGGGTGTGGCCCGAGGAGGTTCGCTCGTCGGGGAAGCCCACACGGTAACCCTCACATCACCCTGGCCACCAGCCGAAGTAGCCCTCTTACGAGAAGAAGAGCTAGAACGGGTTGTGGCAGAGGGGACTCTATACCTTTTAAGGTAATCGAGTCTCGATCTCAACGCCGAGATGGTCATGTCCCCGCAATGAGAACATGAGCCATCCACGAACGCAGTCTCAGCATGCTGGAAGCCCAAACACGTGACATAGCGATCGTGACCGTCACGAGGAGCGATATATCGACCGCACCCAGAAACACGCGGGCGAAATGACATCTTTAAAAAGACACAAATCGGCCCATATTTCTTTTTTGAGAGAAATTGCTCTTTTAGGGGTGTTGAAGCGCTCAGGGGAACGCGGGAGCTGTCGCAGGAAACCCAGACGAACCGCTGAATCGCGCCGTCACACCAACACCAGCTCTTGCTTGTAAACACTCCGGTGATTGCAGCAAGCGATGTGCTCGGCTCCGTAGCGAAAGCTTGAATGCGAGTTGCTCGCGTTGCTCCTTATATACCCGCTCTGCGGGGCAGAGCTCGCGATGCAAATTCTGCAGACCAAGGTACTTTGTGTACCATTGGCTCGTTTTGTACCACTCAAATGTGATTGGGCTCTCGGGCGAGATCCCCATTCGTAACGTCGAACGTGACCGACTGAAAGGGAACAAAATTATTTTCTGACGCAAGGTGAAACGTCACTGCAACAGGTTGGTATCTGATTGTGAACAAAAACGTGTAATGACATAAAGCAACTGAATAATTCCAATTAAACAGTTAATTTAATTACATAAACATATAAATAATATAAATAAAGTAGATGTAATTATTTGTTTTTAATATATAACCTTTTAACCTATGACAAAAGTGGACCCTTTACTATGTTTATAATATTTCCTAATTTTCAAAAAGTAGATTCTTGCCTTTCGTCACACAGTAGCACTGATGAAGGAAGCATTGGTGGTTGCATTTCTGGATGAGAATTACAGAAGACTGTAGCATCTATTGCCATTATCACAACAGGAGGTATTCCGTGAATGAACCTCCGGGTTGTGTATGTTGTTCTTCCCTGACACACCTTTCCATTCCTGTACATAACACAATACATAAAAAAAAAATTATTAAAATAATAAAATAAACACGTTTTCATTTTATTCTTTTCATAATTTTAAAAAAAGTTTTTTTTGTTACTTTTGATAGACATATCTTTGCTTGCAGTTACGGTATTTGTTTTTAAATTGTTATGTAGGCCTACCTCTGCCTTTTTCTGCATGGATATGAATGACTGTCAACAACCCAGTTGTCAATTGACTGTTGCAGGTCTGAGAAGTCATTACACCTATTTTGTTGTTTTAAAGGCAATTAGCATATGGTACTAACATCACATTTTTATTGACATTATGAACCCAAAATATTTGAAAAAATGAATGTTGGTTACTTACACTACATCAACATTCCAGCAAGGCTTTGGGGAATCTGAGGGGAAGGACAATTGTCAGCATCACATACAGACATTCTTTCAGTGTAATGGATGTATCCTAGACGGCAAACCACAAAGTCATCTTCAGTCCCAAATGTATCCTACTGACCTTTTCCTTTAAAACGATCCATGTTTTGCAACCAGGAGATCTTTCCCTAAGACCACTGTCCAACTGAGAAGTGCTGGTAGACCTCCAACAATGCATTCATCCATTTATCCTTCATTTTCATTTGCTCAATTTCCAAAATTGTGAAGGCTGCTGCTGTGGCCGAGCGGGAGTGGAGGAGGCCGCAGGGGGGCGCCCTCGGCGACGAGCAGGCTGAGGTTGCGCCGGCGGCGGGGTGGAAGCAGCAGTGGGCCGCTGGGGCAGGATGTGTCTAATGGCCTCAGACTGCTTCTGGGCGGCAGAAAACTGCTGGGCAAAGCTCTCTACCGCGTCGCCGAAGAGGCCATCCTGGGAAACCGGGGAGTTGAGGAGCTGAGCCCGATCAGACTCCCTCATGTCTGCCAGGTTCAGCCATAGGTGGCGCTCCTGGACCACCAAAGAGGACATCACCTGACCCAAGGAGCGCGCAGTGACCTTCGTCGCCCGGAGAGCCTCCTACAAAACCCCTGGGTCAGCACTGCCCTCGTGCGGCTGCCAGAGCAGCTTGGCCTGATAGACCTGCAGTGAGGCCATGGCATGCAGGGCAGAAGCGGCCTGGCCCGCAGCTCTGTAAGCCTTGGCCACAAGCGTGGATGAGAACTTACAGGCTTTGGAGGGCAGCTTGGGACCACCACGCCAAGCGGAGGCGCTCTGTGGACACAGTTGCATCGCAACAGAACGCTCCACCGGGGGAATCCCAGCATTCATTTTCATTTGCTCAATTTCCAAAAGAATGAATGGTCTTGTGTTCATGGCTAAGTACATAATGTACAGTAGATTGTCAATTGTGCATGTGTTAGTCATTGTTATAGACTGCTGTCCCAGCTTTCCATAACCAGACCATGGAGGACATGTGAAAGAGACTTCCTTGGCTTTCTTAGCCTTGGGGGGATTGTAATATTTAGATTTTGTTCTCTTCTGTTTTTTTTTTTCCTCCATTGCTCCTCCTGACTTAATGGTTGGTCAATGTCCTCCAATTCCTTCTCCTTCATGACTTTTTGCCGAATTTCTGTTATCCTGACACCATGTATTCGACCAGATATGAATTTGTGCATTGCGGAACCAATTCTCTGCTTTGGAGTTTGTGTCTCTTGTTTGGTTTAGGTGCTTTAACATAATCCCAGTCCAAAGTGGCAGAGTTGGGATGTAGGTTCTGACTATGTCAATCAAACACGGGCAGTAGTAAGGATTTGAGGGAGCGCTCAACCCCTTCTTTTTTAGAATCTTTTTCTTGTTATCTGTGAATATACCTGCAAAGAGTTTCACAAATGGAGAGTCATGTCTGACCGTCTTTGGTGTTTTATCTATGAATGATTCTGCTTCTTCCATTGGTGTTCTTGCAGTTTCCACATCTGCAATAACTGCCTGATTTTGAATGGCAGTCTGCAGATTGTTCAGACTCTTCTGGGAGTCTCGAATTGTTTCCTCTGTAAAAACTGCACACATGTCTGTTAGCAGAGCTTGAATCTCATCTAGTGTTGTGGCATTGAATGGAGAAAGAGGTCTTTTGTTGCCTTCGCACACTTCACTTTTGATGTCTTGCAGCACAAGATTTTAATCATGTGTGCAGCACAAATGTGCACAACAGTGAACGAGCATTTTTGCTTTCCTTCACTGACCTGAAGACAACGCTGCAGGTATATGTGCACATCATTCTGGCAGAAAGCAAGAACACATCCATAAATAATTGCCCAGCTTAAATCTGTTTCTACTTTTTGTGGCTGGAGATGCTGATTAAACATTTTAAAGAAATCACGCGAAAAACAGGTTAGCCAGTGCTGGAAGGTGTGCTTTGATCAGATGAGAGCATCTCTGACACTGCAACAACTGTTGTTCCTGTAGTTGCTGTAACAGGACAGCAAAGTGCATAATATAGTACACGTTTGCAGTCATTAGGTTTGGCCACAACTGTACCTGTTGCATCAAGGTATAGGAGAAGTGTATTCTTCTTCTGCAAGTCTCTTAGTAGTTGGAGTTGATCAGTTGAGTACATGTGAGTAATAAAAGGGGAAATTGCCACAAACTGTATGTACTGATGCTGTAGAGGACTGAAATTTTGATTCAAGTCTGTTTCTCTCTGAATTTTGACACAATCCAGAAACGGATTGGTGTCCATTCTATTCTCAAAATTGTTCTCACTTGATATTTTTTGCAGTACTGTGAGCGGAGGCACCTCATTTGTGTTCCCTTCAATTCATTTTTGCACATCTGCAGAAGCAATTTTTTTGGTGTGAAGGTGCATAGGTGTGAATTCTCTCAGCTTCACCTTCAATTCTTCCTTTTCACTGCTGCTAGTGCGTCTTCGAAATTGAAGGCCTTTGGAATGATCTATTTGGCCAGACACTTCCACATTAACCAAAACACAGTCTGCATTTTTGGCAGGTTCTTCCAATATGTATAAATCAAATTTGGCACATCCTGGAAATTCACAACTGGCCCTTCCATGCCAGTATGGATGACAGAACACAGTTGATCGTCTGAACGATTTTTTCTGACATGATGTCTGTCCAGCCATGTTGCAGTATTCTGTAGCCTGGTCTTATGCTTGGTTTTATTTTGTTCCACTCATCTTCTGATAGGTTTAACTGAAATTCAGTTGGGCACTGTTTAGCCTGTGCCTTTCATTCACTATCATGTTTTCCTTCATCGTGTTTTTCCAATGCTTCTTCAGTGTCATAAGACTGAGGTGAATCAGGATTCCCCCAAAAAAGCTTAGTCCTCTGTAATGGTCTTCTTATCCTTTTTATGGAACAGTCAGGACACAGCCATGGGGAAATCAGTGCTATGTCTTCAGTGTTCCTGAATCCAACAGACCTTGGGTGAAACCAGTCTTTACATTTATCACACTGAGCATATGGTTCTTAGGTATTTGGCAGCTTGCAGACACAATATAGCTGTTCATCAGACACAGATTCCACTGGAATTGATTGCTCAGCCTAATTTGGAAATATATATATATATATATATATATATATATATATATATATATATATATATATATATATATATATATATATAATTGACTGATGAATATATTGATTATAGTTAAACACATCATTTATGTAAATGATCAGTATAACAGTACTTTGTATTGTAGACATTTGCATATGTAAGTCGAAATTAAATATGAGGCACTGTTAATTACAACAAATAAATTGTACTACAAGTTAAAAACAAAATATTAGCAAACTCAAAACATCTGAAGGAAGTTTGTTGCTTCTGGAAATGTGCATGTGTACAGATGTGTCAACACAAGCAATATACCTAAAAGTAAAGCAAATGATTACAAAGACAGACATAGAAAGAGAGAATTTCTAACCTTAATGTGCAGTGTGATCTTGTGAAGTCTCTTTCTGTTATTAAAACTGTTTGGTATAGATAGATAATGACACAGTTGTCCCCAGAACGCATTTTCTTGGTAAGGGGTATCACTGTCCATTAGACTGCAATTTCAATACTTCTGTTCAAATTTTTTTCTCACTCAACGATACATATCGATACTATTAAAGAGTCATTGTGGTTACGATACATTACAGTTTGATGACAGCAATTATTAAAAGTGTGCATTATTATTTAAATTATACTATTTCACCCTCCATTTCCTTTAATACATATATTTTACAGTAGGTACACCAAATAGTTAGACTAAGGACCTTTTGGACAAAAATGTCCGCATTGAAAACAATTAAAAAAAAGTTTTTATCCCATGGCCATTTAACTATTTTTGACCAGATGGGGCCATTTTCTCAGCTTTGGCCTATAAAACAAAAAACTAAATTGTCACTTTAATCCTCTTTTATCCTTCTGCTTATTATAGAGCCAGTTTGATAAATTATGCAGCTATAATTGTGTGGGTGTGTTGATATGGATATCAGAGTGTGGTTATATGTGTAATAAAAAAAATGTGTGTGAGTGTGTGTGTGTGCGTTCAATGCTTGAGAGAGAAAAACTCTACTGTACTGCACATCACAAATCCAACTACTGTGTACCAGTGGAGTTCTGATAACATCTAATGGGGGACATTTGGTACTGCACGAAAGAAAAATCTGACTAAAAGCTAAATTTTTATTATATCAACCTCAAATTTTGAACACAACTTGTTCTCATTTTCTAGCAGTTACAGATTAAAATTTGTCTTATTAAATCTATATAGTATGTATAAAATAATGTTCATAAATAATTTTCATAAATGTAAACCTCTAAAAAAAAAATTTCAGTTTTTAATATTTTCTGTTTTTGTTTTTCTTTCTTGTAATTTTTACTTATTTATTTTGGATGATTGAGTGGATTGGACACAATGGATTGGATCGATTTTAAAAAAAAACTTTAGATTAGATATAGCCTAAAGTAATAAACGTTGTGTAGAATACAAGTACAAAAGCTACAGGAGTCGAAGCTATAACCAAGCATAATTAATTAAATAAATAAATAGGCAAACTTTATTTCTTATTTCTCAATTATTTCTAGATACCACACTGTACTTAATAATTTTCGGCGTAGGTGCATTTATTTTTGTATTTTGCACAAACCTTTAAAACAAAAAGCTATTCAATGTTATCATCCTTACAATATATTTGATATATATAGCGCCTCCGAATGGGCAAACACTGCAATCATACTTTCAATTGTCATGTAACAAGACAAGATATTAAAAAACTTTGTGATCGATGAAGATAAATTAATGAATTTGTTTAACGCTGGACAAAATGTATTATCAGTTCTTATAATCCAATTGTTATGGGTTTTTTAGCACCACGGACAGCGACAGAAACGCATTCATAGGCCTACTTCAAATTCACGGGTCTATAACTTCAAAAAGCTACAGTAACAATGTCTAAAATTGTGCATGGCTACATTCAAACACAGTTGGTATAAGGCCCCAGTGAGACTTTTTAACGAACCCTCAAAGGCAACTGGGCCACCAATGCAATGACTGTTCTACTGTATTGTCATATCAGTAAAGTGCCAAGTTTAAAGCTTCATAAAACAATAATTCCACAGTAAAAACTGCTTAAACTTTGGATTTTGTTAGGGTAGTAGCTCTAGTCTAACTGGATAATGTCTAATCTAAAGCACCATCTGAGGTTGCCGAGAAACAGCGCCGCGTATTGTGTAGGAAATGCAATAGGCGGATTATTGTACTGTGTTAAATTTAAAAAAATTATACAAAAATAATTCTAAAGTAAAAACTGCTTAAAATTTGTATTTCGTTAGAGTAGTAGCTCTACTTACTTCACAGTGCTACAGTAAAAATGTCTAAATTTGTTTATGGTGACAGTCAAGCACAATGGGTATAAGGCCCCAGTGCAACTTTTAACGCACCCTCAAAGGCAGCTGAGACATCCCCCAATGGATAATGGGTAACTTTGGCCCATTTCATGGGTTCATCATTTCAAAATTCTTCAGTATAAATATCTGAAATTGTGTATGATTATATTCAAGCACAGATGCAGGATAAAGCATCAGTGAAACACCCCCAAATGGGCCAACAATGTGATAACTCTTCTATATTGTCAGATTGGGTCCGTAACTTTAAAATGTACAGTAACAATTCAGTGGCTCTTTCAAGTCAATTCAATTTCATTCATACATTCATTTGTATAACACTTTTCACAACACATATTTCAAAGCAGCTTTACAGAAAATGCAGATTTCTGTTACAAAACCACAGTAGGATTTTATGAGATTTCAGAAAGTACAGTTATTAAAATACATTAGTATTTACAAACGCATGCATTTTAAGCAACAATTCATGTGCAGTTTAAAGCAATGATAAAATGATCATTTATTTATAATCATCCATGTTTGATGTTCTGGAGTCCTTGCAGGATAGGTTTCATCTCTTCAAATGTGTCTGAAATCTTCATGAGGGGCTGGATCCAAGCTGGAGCATAATCTCTGGTTACTTTGTTACATTTTCATTTGTAGCCTAATTAAAAAAAAAAGAAAAAAAAAGTATTAAATCTATTTATTTTTAAATACATTCAAATTATGTTATTTGCAATAATTAAAGATTCATGTATAGGCCTCATTATATTTTTACAGTCATTTTATGTTATTATTATTGGTTATTTACCTTTCAAAATAGTGTATTATTCTTTTCTGAAAATAGATATAATCAGGGTCCCTAAAAAGTGTAAATAAGAGAAAAATGGTCCCTAAGTTGAGCTGATGACATGTACAATTATTAAAGAATACTGTAGCCTAATTATGTGCCTTTATATTTTTACAGTCCATTTTCGGTGATATATCAGTGTTATTTGCATAAAAAAAAGATATATTCTTTTATTCTGAAAATAGACACAAAAGTAACACAATTCCGTTAAAAAACGCGAAAAAGAGAAAAACCCCAAGGTCCCTAAGTTGAGCGTCAATAATAAGCCAGCAAACTCGGAAGTTCACGTCATTTAAGGTGGAACGGATAGCGTCAATAGCTGTGTCCAAATTCAGGGTCTGCATCCTTCGGAGGACTCATTTGAAGGATGTTACGTCACAGCGCCGCGACGAAGGCTGTCCAAATTCGTAGGATCCTTCAAATGCAGCCCACAAATGCGTCCTCCTTTTTTCCCGAATTGAAAGGATGGGTGTGGTGGATCCTTTCGCGTCCTACCTATCCCATAATTCTTTTCGGCAGAGTGTAATGGCGGACGAAGCGAGCAGTAGCGATGCGGGAGATGAGTATGCCTTTCGATGTACGTTTTTTAAAAACTGGCTTTCCAAAAAAAGATATTTTTTCAGTGGTTGTCTAGTTAGGCATTTTGTTTTAGCGTTAAGTATTTTTTTTTTTTTTTTTTGTTTACATTTGTACGTTTATATGTAAAAAAAAAAACCCATTACTTTCGTAAACTAGCTTCTTCCTTATACACAGCTAAAATCCCCTTACACACAGCTAAATTGTTAGTGATTGAAGCTGTTTTTAACGCTTCTAGGGACGAAAGAGCAGACAGAGGTTTTTATAAAGCTCCGGGGAGAGAACGATGAACTCTTCACCAGAGCAAAGAATTCTGCCACTGTGGGATGGAGGTACAGGAATAAATCTATTTAGAAATCCCATTGTAATATAAAGGAAGTTTTGTTTCTTTTTTGTTTTGTGCAGTACAAATAACATTTCCCGCAGTCATTAAACAGCTGAAACATTTTCTTCTCTCGTTTTGTCCTTTTGTAGTATAATTCTGTACAGTAAATTTCCACCATTGTCGTTTTGATATCTGTGATTAACACAATTCCAATATTTTCTATTTTTCTCCTACATTAGGATAGTTTTGGAGAAGATGGGCCTGTCTGGTAAAGTGAGCCCAGGCCAAGCCAAGAAAAAGTGGGACAATTTAAAAAAGAAATATAAAGTATGTCCATATATAGAATATAATATTGTTGTTAGTAACAGTTAAAAAAATCCTAGGTTTAAGCTTACATGTTTTGTGAACAGTTTAGATTTTTACTTGTCTTTAGGAATGCAAGTATCCAGGGTCAGGAGAGGGAGTGAGTGGGAAGCCCACTGCTGCTACTTTGCCCTGGTTTGTCCAAATGGATGAAGTTTTAGGACAAAGGCCTTCAATTTGCCCCCCTGTCCTTATTGCCTCCATCCCTATGGACACTCCAGGGCCAAGTGCAGCAGTGAGTGACCAAGAGGAGAGAGAGGAAGAAGAGAGGGAAGGAGATAGGCAGCCAGCAGAGAAGAAGAGGAGAAGGGACAGTGACCAGGAGCTGTTAGACCTCATCAGGGAGGACATGAGGCAGCAGAGAGAGGCTGAAGAGAGGAGAGCACAGAAGAGCAGGGAGAGGATGGACAGGCTCTTCTCCATTCTGGAGCGTTTGGTCCCCAAATAATTTTTGTTTTTTCTTTGGGTGGGAGGGATTACATTTTTTCTATTTTTTAGCTTCAGTTGTTTGAAATAAATTATTTAAAAGAAATATTTCTCATTCATTGTATTTCTTTTTTATTTTCCATACTTTTCCATGTAAAATGAACATTTGTAAAGAAAATTAATTATATAATTATTTAATAACATTCAGAAAACAAAATTGAGGTAACAAAATTCAAGAACATACAGAAACTTTTTACAGAACTATTTACAGGACAACAGATTTTAACAAATCACTGCAGGATTAATCTGAGTGACCAGGTATTGGACCATTTTTATGTTTAAATACAACGGGAGTCCCTGGCAGTGTTGCTGGAGCCGCTGAAAGGATGAGAGACATTGATGGAGTGCAGCAGGGATCCGTGGCTGGTCCTCTGGTTGTCGAGTGAAACATCACAGGGTGGTCTGCAGAGAGCTTCAGGATGTCTCCTCCCATTGTCCACTACATCGTCCACCAGCAGGGTTTGCAGAGCGACTCAATCAACGGCTGTCACATCTGTAACATGCATTAATAAATATGTAAACAGGAGAAATTTAATCCAATCCTTTCATGACAAAGTACTTTTTAAATAAGATATTAAAGTTATTGTTTACTTGCTTGTTAAAGGTAGTCATGACCTGGTGGTACAACCTCCAGGGCAGACACCTCAGCACAGAGTTGGTCCCGCCACTGAGCACCGCTGACAGCCTCCATGACAGCCTCCCCCTCATCTTCCTCCACATCGTCCTCAGGCTCATCCTCAGGTGCCAACACATCTCCGGCACTGAGGCAGATGTTGTGGAGGATGGTGCATGCTGTCACAACCTGCAATAGCATATATAAAATTAGTATATTGTGATATTGAAAAAAAAATAATTTAATATAACACTGGCTGGTAACTTGGTGGATGCGGAAAAGATGGAGCGGAACCTTGTCTTCATCATTCCAAAAGCACGCTCTATAATGGACCGTGCCCTGGAATGATGGCTGTTAAAGCGCTGGGCTCCCACACCTTGCACCTGCCTCTTGTAAGGAGTGATGAGGGGGAGAGGCCGTTGGAGGCATGGATATCCTCCATTGGCCAAGATGAAATGCCCTGGAGGAGGGTAGTATGACTGAGCGTACAGTGGGCTGTGGCGGAGCACCCTGGAGTCGTGCACCGATCCAGGCCAGCCCACGTACGTATCGATGAAGCGGCCCTGATGGTCACAAACAGCCTGAAGGATTATTGATGGAAAAAGTTTCCTGTTTCTGTAGCACTGACCATCAGGGGCGCTCGGAGCCTTGATGCGGATGTGACAGCCGTCGATTGCACCCGCAGCTTTGATAAAAGCTCTGTGGCGTGCCAGCCCTGCAAACCCGCTGGAGACTTCTTCCAGGTGCTCCGGGGTCTTCGGGAGGAAGATGACCTTGTGGCGAATGGCCACCACCTCCTCAGTCACTCGGTGGACAATGTAGTGGACAGTGGACCGGGGCATCCCAAACACTCTTGAGACCACCCTGTAGGATGCTCCACAGGCCAACCAGAAGAGAAACACCAGGGTCTCTATTGTAGCACCCCACCCATGTCTTCTCTCCTGGTTCAGGAGGTTCTGCAATGCTGCCAGAGACTCCCTGCTCAGCCGAAAGTCTGGTCGGGGATCTTCCTGGTTGAAGAAACGGTCCAAAACTGGGACACTCAGGTTAATCCTGCAGTAACGGGGTCTGGTCTGGTTAATGAAAAGTAGTTAACAAATACATAATATAATTAGTACATTAGAATAAGGGTTTAACAGATAAAAGCATTTTTCTACCTTAAGACAAGTTTAAACATCAAAACTCCAATTATTTTTTAATACAATGCACATTATACAAATTACATGAATAATTATATACATATTATTGAGATATATATATATATCATTATTTAGATAGATAGATAGATAAGAGTTTCTCTGACAAAACAAGCTAAAGTTTATGCTTTGGCTCAATGAATTTGTAGGGGAAATTAGCAGAATACTTAAAAACGTAAATAAAAATAGGCTATAATAGCTTACCTGGATATGACTGTCTTGGAGTCTGATATAAAAAACTCTCCGACGCCGAGCAAAGAAAGTATTTAACTTATTTAATTGTTTTATATCTTCCAAAAGAATTAAAATGAGGAGTATAACACTTTCTTTGTCCATTTTCCCGCTTCTTGCTTAGCGCTGTCACGGTTGCTAGGCGACACGATATGAGCAACGGTTAAGGGAGGGAACTGAAAGAAGGGTAGGCTGTCCAAATTCACAAACACCGACTTCCGGGTTTTGCGGTCGTCGGAGGACCCATCCTCCTTCAACTGGGTAGGAAGGATCCTAAGGAGGATGCAGACCCTGAATTTGGACACAGCCAATAAGAAGCTGCGAATAAGAAGCTGGATTCAGCCTCGTTTTCAACGGGCCATGATGAGGGGACTGCTGCTGCAAGGTCTGAAACTGAAATATATGGCTTCAAATGGTTGCTCAAATATCCTTTATTGTCACAATACCTTTTTTAAAGTGTAGGTTAAGTACAAGTTAATTACTGATTATTTGTCTGTTTAAAATAAATTCAGACTATAGAATCACAGGGTACACTAACCGCCAAACTAGACATTCAGTCTTTGAATTACGTTTTAAAATAAGTAATTTTCAATCAAGATGTGCATTAAACGGAGAACAATCCTGCACTTAAGAGCGTGCACAAGCTAATTTGCATAACACTGCAGTAAAATCGCTAACGATCTGTGTTTTCGCGGGTGTTAGATTTTGACAATGGGGGGAAATATACATTGTTTATGAAAACTTCTGACTCTGGGGAGAACTCCTCCAAGAGTAGATATTTATGTTTACGAGCCAGTAAGAAGAAAATTCTAAGCTTCCTATCACTGTACAATAGCTATCGCTATCAAATGCTATCACACCAACCAGAGCGTCTGTGTGGGGGGTGGGGCAGGTCAGAGTTTTTTTTCTCCCAAGACGGTAGGCGGAGATTATTATGCAAAGTGTTCCTAGTGACGTAAATAGAGATGGGCAAAAGATTTGAAATCTATAACGACTAGTTTCAGCGATTCAGAGTCGACTCCTTACTTTAGAAGCCAATAACTTTATAAATCGTGTACTTTTTGGTTTAATTACTTTGCACATTGTTTACATCACACAATGGACAGCTACATCATACACTGTAATACAGGTAATTTTTGATTTCCCATCTGTGTGGCTCTGTAAAACAATGTTAATGCTCGATGATGCATTTGGAGCTCACCTTTCTTTTAAAAAAACTGAGTGAGCAACTGCTTGCCCTCATTTGCCTTTCTCTGTTTAATCTTCTTTTCTTTTCGTTTTTGAGCCCCTGATTTTCCTTTCTTAAGGAAAGACATGACTCTTCCCCTGTCTTCCTAGTTCACATCACCATAGACATCATATAAGTAGACGCCCTATTGGCCGCTGGGCGACGAGATTTGCGGCCGCCATCTTGAACCGGTCGTACTCATAGTTTCGTTGAATAGCAGCAGTTAAGATGCTAGAGCACTGTGCAGCATTTTTATGTTCTAATCGGCGGAGCATCACAAATAGGGCTCGGGGGATTACTTTTCACAAGTAAGATTTAACATTACTATTGTACTTTTGGTTGTGTTTTGTCCTTAAATCCACAGAATTGAGAAGGAGAAAGGATCTTTGATAGTACTGTACTGAAATCGTAGCTAGCTAACGTTAGCTAGACTATGTATCTCCCTCCCTCAACTCAAGTGTTTTCCACATAACTTACTATTCAGATAGGAAAAAAGTTTGAAAGCACTTGTTAGATGCACGAAACTTTCTTTTAGCATTAGGTAACGTTAAGTGCCTTTTACAAACACAATCCAATCTGAAGTTAATATATAAAGTTACGTTGTTCAACCGGGACATGATAACGGTTATTTGCGCACGTGATATCAGGAAGCAATGTATACACACATGACAGCAAAGCGCAAATCGAGTTACCACTCTCACTTCTGCTAGTATTACTGAGATATCTTTAGCCTTGCGAATTGGACATTAATATTACAGACGTCTGTGTATAAATTACATTATTACTCCACCTACCCATGTTAAATTAATCCCACCCGAATATGGTTTATGGACACAATAATGCTATGAAGAAATAAATCAATTATTATTGGTGTAACATTGGCCAGCGAACTTAGTATTTTGTTGTTAGCTTCACTATTTACTGAATCAAGTATGTTTTCAGTAGTCCAATTCAAAATAGGGCTTTTGTTGAAGAAAGGTTCTAAGAAATGTGAAGAAAGAAAATAAGCTTGACCTTCTTTGTGAAATGTTTTTGTGTAGACTCTCCCAAATCTTCAGTTTTCATTTTGAAGGTTTCCCAAGGACAAAGATGTAAGGAAGAAGTGGGAAGTGGCTTTGAGGAGAGAAGGATTCCATGCAAGTGATACAACAGTACTTTGCTCTAATCATTTTAAGAATTATGATTTTGAAAGGACGGGTCAGATTGTCAGACTCCAAGATGGTGTTATTCCATCCGTCTTCAGCTTCCCGGGTTCACCTCCAAAGAGTAGGTGTATCCTCATAAGACTATTAGCATTCATAAATGTGAATGTTCATAAATGTAAATTATCAATATGTTATTCTTACTCTTATTAAACTCTTTATTTATTATCTGAAGGGGACTTATTCATTTTAAATCATATCATTTCAGATCTTCAGTTAGACCTCATGGCATACAAATACCTCAGAGAGACTCGACATTTTCCCCTCCCACATCCACATACAATACAAAGGTAGGCTTAATGTTGTCCGAATTAAATTTTTGGAAATTATTAATGCAAACACACTGAAAAGCTTCTTCTCAATTTTTTTTTACAGGTGGCTGCGTTCAGTGGATGCCAAACCTGGCCTGAACAAGATGATGCGGGATATGCTGGAGAGAAGATGCCAGGGAGACCAGGCTAAATATGGCTGTGTTTCACTAATGTTGGATGCCATGTCCATCACAAAACATGTGCAATATAATCCACATACACAATCAATGTCTGGTTTTGTAGACATGGGTGATGGAAACAGTGAGACTGAGGTTGCTACCGAGGCTCTTGTGTTCATGGTGGTTGGCCTACAAGGACATTGGAAGGCTCCCATTGCTTACTTCCTGACCAAGTCTCTCTCTCCAGAAACCCAAAGGGTCCTCCTCAGTCATGCTTTGGAGGACCTGCATGAACGGGGCATTAGGGTGGTATGTGTAACAATGGATGGTCATGCCTCCAATGTCAGCATGTGCAACCAACTTGGGTGTGAGCTGAAGGGAGACCCACGAGAGCCGCTTCAAACCAGTTTCTCGCATCCGGTGACTGGCGAGAAAGTATTTGTAATGATGGATGCTTGCCACATGCTCACGTAATATGTTGCAGGTAAATAATGATCGGTGTAGACCTATTTGTACAAGTTATGCCTAAAGTTATATCTAAATATTGTTGTCTGTCCATTTGCACAGTTATGGCTGGATGTGATGATCAACATTTTGCTGTTTGTACTTGTTTGAGCAATGACTCATTCTTACTCTGCAGGCATACAGTCCAAATGCAACGAACACCGGACAGATCAATTGGAGGTACATCAATCATCTCAATGATGTGCAAAAAAAAGATGGACTGCATGCTGCCAATAAAATTACAGACAAACATGTCTACTTTGAAAACCACAAGATGAGGGTGTCCCTGGCTGCACAGACACTAAGTCGCTCTGTGTCAGTGGCTCTCCGCACAATGAGGGATCTTGGGTACTCTCAGTTTAAGGACTGTGAGGCAACAGCACAATTCATTGAGGTAATACAATTAGTGTTTAAAAAACAAAGTACGTGTTTTATATAATTTTTTTTATAATTCATTGGAGCGGTGAAGCTCCAAGTTTAGAAATATATCCTGTGTTCTCTGTATATTTTGAATAGATGAGTATTGATTTCTGATGACAGATTTTATCTGATACCTAATGAAACCCTATAATGATATTGATTTTAGATACCAATATTTCTGTATAGATTATTGACAGGCTGTTTGATACAATGAATGGACGCAATCCTCGTGCCAAAGGATTCAAAGCTCCCTTGGGTGCTTTGAATTGGATTGAGAGGAAAGCATTTTTGTCAAGAGCCAGGGAGTACTTGCTCTCTTTGGTAACAAGAGATGGAACACTGTTTCACTGATCTAAGAGGTCTATTAAAATAGTGGTTGCTAAGTTCATGACATGAGTTCAATTACACTCTGTTCCCTTATACATCGCTTCCTAAGATGATCAGTTGTTCCCTAATACATCTCGTTCCTAAGATGATCAGTTGTTCCCTTATACATCGCGTTCCTTAGATGATCAGTTGTTCCCTTATACATCGCGTTCCTAAGATGATCAGTTGTTCCCTTATACATCTCGTTCCTAAGATGATCAGCTGTTCCCTTATACATCGCGTTCCTAAGATGATCAGCTGTTCCCTTATACATCGCGTTCCTAAGATGATCAGCTGTTCCCTTATACATCGCGTTCCTTAGATGATCAGCTGTTCCCTTATACATCGCGTTCCTAAGATGATCAGCTGTTCCCTTATACATCGCGTTCCTAAGATGATCAGCTGTTCCCTTATACATCGCGTTCCTAAGATGATCAGCTGTTCCCTTATACATCGCGTTCCTTAGATGATCAGCTGTTCCCTTATACATCGCGTTCCTAAGATGATCAGCTGTTCCCTTATACATCGCGTTCCTTAGATGATCAGCTGTTCCCTTATACATCTCGTTCCTAAGATGATCAGCTGTTCCCTTATACAACGCGTTCCTAAGATGATCAGCTGTTCCCTTATACATCACGTTCCTAAGATGATCAGCTGTTCCCTTATACATCGCGTTCCTAAGATGATCAGCTGTTCCCTTATACATCGCGTTCCTAAGATGATCAGCTGTTCCCTTATACATCGCGTTCCTTAGATGATCAGCTGTTCCCTTATACATCGCGTTCCTAAGATGATCAGCTGTTCCCTTATACATCGCGTTCCTTAGATGATCAGTTGTTCCCTTATACATCGCGTTCCTAAGATGATCAGCTGTTCCCTTATACATCGCGTTCCTTAGATGATCAGCTGTTCCCTTATACATCGCGTTCCTAAGATGATCAGCTGTTCCCTTATACATCGCGTTCCTAAGATGATCAGCTGTTCCCTTATACATCGCGTTCCTAAGATGATCAGCTGTTCCCTTATACATCGCGTTCCTAAGATGATCAGCTGTTCCCTTATACATCGCGTTCCTAAGATGATCAGCTGTTCCCTTATACATCGCGTTCCTTAGATGATCAGTTGTTCCCTTATTCATTTTTTTTTATTGGTGTTTTTCAGGTCCAAGATGCTTTTAAATGTTACGTATTGCACATGAACGTTATGCAGGTGTCAGAAAGATGGTATGTAAATATGTATGTTGATATGATGTTTTCTTGTTTAAAATGTTTTTTTAAATGCAGTTATGTTTCTGTTGGAATTATCTTGTATTCAGTGTGTTTCAGGTACTAGATGTTCCTAATGGTATGTATTACACAACATCAATTAATGTAGGATAGGAAAGGACAAAATGGTAGGTATTGCATGTGTTGTTTTGTAATTATATTGTTCCATTGTCTACAAGTTCTTAAGTTCTCCCAGTTCTGCAATTACATATTTCCAAGACGTTGTTCCATTGTCTACAAGTATATTATATAGTTAAACAAGAAACTGATACCATTCCTTATATATCCACCCTGGTAGCTGTTTCACATGTTGCTTTCTTGGGGTGTCGTCTTTCATCACAATCAGAGTAATACAACTTCTTCTTTTGCAGGTACTTGTCGATCATTGGATTTATCATCAATATCGACACGTTGATGCTGATGATTCCTGAACTGCTCCAAGTTCAGCAGTATGTGCTCACCTACAGGTTCAGCCAGGATCACTTGGAGCTCTTGTTTAATTCAATCAGAACATCAGGTAGGGGTTGTTGTTCTTTTTATTACAGTAAATTCTGAAAATATACCTAATTAATATATTTGTCTTGTGAGTACTGTATGAATTGTGTGTCTGTTTGCCATATAAGGTTGCTGGAATAACAATCCATCGGCATGCCAGTTCCAGGCCATCTTCCGCCGTCTGATGGTTCGGTGTGGCGTCTCACCTGGTGAGATCACACTGTGTCCCTGTCTGATGTGGAGATGATGGTCTGATGATGGTCTGATGATGGTCTGATGATCCTCTGCTGAAACTGCTGAAGAGCACCCATCTCCATTCGCCAACATTTCAGCCCTTGTGTGTGACCACAGTTATCTCCCCACTCAGTTTGGTGGTCTGGTGGAAAATGCTCTGGTCTACATATCAGGGTTTGTAGTCCGACAGATTCTTCGAAAGCTGTCCTGTGATGTGTGCCGTGCAAGCTTGGTCAGACCAGCATCATTTGACAAGAGCTACCACCTTCTAGCCCTGAAAAACACATTAACCAAAACACAGTCTGCATTTTTGGCAGGTTTTTCCAATATGTATAAATCAAATTTGGCACATCCTGGAAATTCACAACTGGCCCTTCCATGCCAGTATGGATGACAGAACACAGTTGATCGTCTGACCGATTTTTTTCTGACATGATGTCTGTCCAGCCATGTTGCAGTATTCTGTAGCCTGGTCTTATGCTTTGTTTTATTTTGTTCCACTCATCTTCTGATAGGTTTAACTGAAATTCAGTTGGGCACTGTTTAGCCTGTGCCTTTCATTCACTATCATGTTTTCCTTCATCTTGTTTTTCCAATGCTCTTCAGTGTCATAAGACTGAGGTGAATCAGGATTCCCCCCAAAAAAGCTTAGTCCTCTGTAATGGTCTTCTTATCCTTTTTATGGAACAGTCAGGACACAGCCATGGGGAAATCAGTGCTATGTCTTCAATGTTCCTGAATCCAACAGACCTTGGGTGAAACCAGTCTTTACATTTATCACACTGAGCATATGGTTCTAAGGTATTTGGCAGCTTGCAGACACAATATAGCTGTTCATCAGACACAGATTCCACTGGAATTGAATGCTCAGCCTAATTTGGAAATATACATATATATATATATATATATATATATATATATATATATATATATATATATATATATATATATATATATATATATAATTGACTGATGAATATATTGATTATAGTTAAACACATCATTTATGAAAATGATCAGTATCAGCAAATTATTACAAAGACAGACATAGAAAGAGAGAATTTCTAACCTTAATGTGCAGTGTGATCTTGTGAAGTCTCTTTCTGTTATTAAAACTGTTTGGTATAGATAGATAATGACACAGTTGTCCCCAGAACGCATTTTCTTGGTAATGGGTATCACTGTCCATTAGACTGCAGTTTCAATACTTCTGTTCGAATTTTTTTCTCACTCAACGATACATATCGATACTATTAAAAAGTCATTGTGGTTACGATACATTACAGTTTGATGACAGCAAACAATAATTACCAAGCCAAATAATTTATAGCTATTACATCATGTTACCACATACCTTTCCAAACACTTTGAACCTGGAACGACAACAGGTAAATAGATATTTGAATTAAAGAACATATGAATAAATGTTCTTCTTTAAACAACAGTAGTCCTTCTAGAAATGAAATGACAACAATTTTTGAATAGTTGTCTATACTCAGTTAACATTAACCCTCGTGTGTCTTTATGGGCATTTTTTTCTTTTGCCTGTGTTACCAATAACATAAATTTTGGCACAAGTGTGTATTATTATTTAAATTTTACTATTTCACCCTCCATTTCCTTTAATACATATATTTTACAGTAGGTACACCAAATAGTTAGACTAAGGACCTTTTGGACAAAAATGTCCGCATTGAAAACAATTTAAAAAAAGTTTTTATCCCATGGCCATTTAACTATAAAATGACTTGGTCTTTGTTAATAGGCTTTCATTTATGTTGGCAAGCCTTGAAATTTACATTTTACTACTTTTGACCAGATGGGGCCATTTTCTCAGCTTTGGCCTATAAAACAAAAAACTAAATTGTCACTTTAATCCTCTTTTATCCTTCTGCTTATTATAGAGCCAGTTGGATAAATTATGCAGCTATAATTGTGTGGGTGTGTTGATATGGATATCAGAGTGTGGTTATATGTGTAATAAAAAAAATGTGTGTGAGTGTGTGCGTTCAATGCTTGAGAGAGAAAAACTCTACTGTACTGCACATCACAAATCCAACTACTGTGTACCAGTGGAGTTCTGATGACATCTAATTGGGGACATTTGGTGCTGCACGAAAGAAAAATCTGACTAAAAGCTAAAATTTTAAGATATTAACCTCAAATTGTGAACACAACTTGTTCACATTTTCTAGCAGTTACAGATTTACATTTTTCTTATTAAATCTATATAGTATGTATAAAACAATGTTCATAAATAATTTTCATAAATGTAAACCTCTACAATTTTTTTGTTTCAGTTTTTTATATTTTCTTTTCTGTTTCTGTTTTTCCTTCTTTCTTTCTTTCTTGTAATTTTTACTTATTTATTTTGGATGATTGAGTGGATTGGACACAATGGATTGGATCGATTTAAAAAAAACAACTTTAGATTAGATATTCGGTTGTTAAGTGATGACATAAGAAGCGCTGTTTCCGGGTCCAAGCCTCAACTCGCTTCACTTGAGAATACGGCCTCAGCAGCCATTTATGAGCACTGTTTATTCATATTAATCATTTAAGCTAAACGCTTTCAGACTTACGGTATACACTACAGTCTCCGTGCTCACAGCGTCCCAAACACAAATAATTTTTATATATTTTTTTTATATTTATATTTTCATTGTTTGGCTATCTGGTACTTCGGTATGGAGTTAAAGGTTAAGATTATAACTTTTTCGCTAATATTCTATCACATTGTGAGTTTATATTAGCACCATTTGTTGTTTTCTCGTGGTAACTGATAGAGCGTTTGGACACGGAAGCACTGCTATGTGACGTCAGACTTAACAAGTGAATCGCCTAAAGCAATAAACGTTGTGTAGAATACAAGTACAAAAGCTACAGTAGTCGAAGCTATAACCAAGCATAATTAATTAAATAAATAAATAGGCAAACTTTATTTCTTATTTCTCAATTAATTTTTCAGGGAAGTTGCTTACCTGTTTTGAGTCGTTCAGCATGGCTAGATGCCACACTGTACTTAATAATTTTCGGCGTAGGTGTATTTATTTTGTGTTTTGCACAAACCTTTAAAACAAAAAGCTATTCAATATTATCATCCTTACACGAAAAAAAAAGGAAATATATTTGATATATAGCGCCTCCGAATGGTCAAACACTGCAATGGTACTTTCAATTGTCATGTAACAAGATATTTAAAAACTTTGTGATTGATGAAGATAAATGAATTAATTTGTTTAACGCTGGACAAAATGTATTATCAGTTCTTCAAATCCAATTGTTATAGGTTTTTTAGCACCACGGACAGCGACAGAAACGCATTCATAGGCCTACTTCAAATTCACGGGTCTATAACTTCAAAAAGCTACAGTAACAATGTCTAAAATTGTGCATGGCTACATTCGAACACAGTTGGTATAATAATAATTCCTTACATGTATATAGTGCTTTTCTAGACACTCAAAGCGCTTATATAGTCAGGGGGTATCTCCTCATCCACCACCAGTGTGCAGCATCCACCTGGTATGAGGCCCTCATCCACCACAAGCTACAGTAACAGTGTCTAAAATTGTGCATGGCTACATTCAAACAGATGGTATGAGGCCCCAATGAGACTTTTTAACGAACACTCAAATGCAACTGGGCCACATTCGTTCCCACACTCGCAACACTGTCAACTGTTAAATGCAGAGCGTCTTGTTTTAAAAAAAATGAAACTCTCATTTCTTGTGAAAGATTAGAGGTTTTACGTTAATTTAATTATGATGCAGGAGATGTGTGTGATCTTCCGTAATATTTGGCTACTGTTCTAATCGTAGCTTATCCTACTGTTATAAACTAAAACTAAAAAGCCTACTATCCATGTTTATTGAGTTAATGTTCAATAACATTAATTTCAGTTAAGTCACCAAACATATTCAGATTTTTAAAAAGAAAAGAAAAACACTTTTCTTTGCATTGCTGCACTTTTATTGAAAGGTTTTGGTTGATTACTTGGGTAAGCATAAGCTTGGTAATTGTCAAAAAAGTTTTTCTCACTTGTCATCCTGGCATAATGTTGTTGTTTTTTTTTTTTTTTTTTTTTTTTTTTCTTTACAGATAAAATAAAATAAAAATAAAAATACATTGCTGTGGACGTTGTTTACTTCATTAATGTGTTTTACTGTTTTAATGGAATAAGGATGCAAGTAGGATTGGGTATTCGGTTTCGGATTCGCCCGAATCTTAAACAGTGGTTTCGGTTTTCGGCCGAACCCCAAAAATCTGGATTCAGTGCATCCCTATAAAAGAGTAAACTGAGGTTCTGAATCTATCCATTCACATTCTCTAGGGTTAAAGCAAATGTTACCTTGGATTTTTAATCCCTACTTTGCTTAGCCTCAAGACAAAGCTATTTGAAAAAATTCCTAATTTGCTTTATAATGCACACATTGTCACCATTATCAATGAGGCCATAGAAGAGTGCTTTGGATCAGTGTTAGCCAGCAATGAAGGAAAGATGGCTACCACAACCCTGACAAAGTTCTGCTTAAAGGGGGGGTGAAATGCTATTTCATGCATACTGAGTTTTTTACACTGTTAAAGAGTTGGATTCCCATGCTAAACATGGACAAAGTTTCAATTAAGTTGTACGTTTGAAGGAGTATTTTTGTGCCAAAAAAACCTCTTCCGGTTTGTCACAAGTTTTGGGAAGAGTATGGGTCTGTGTGACGTTAGATGGAGCGGAATTTCCTTATATGGATCCTGAGGGCACGTCTGCCGGAAGAGCACGCGCTCCCGTATAGCAGAGCAGAGAGAGGCTGTGCACAGACAATCACTGATCAGAGCGAGAGCGTCGAGAAATGTCACAAAAGGAATGTGTTTTTGTTGCATGACAACCCTGCACAGATTACCAAAAAAAACAGCATTAAGGGACCAGTGGATGAAGTTTATTTTTACAGAGCATCAACGGAGTTGTGCAAGTGTTTGTGTTTGTTCCCTGCATTTCGAAGATGCTTGTTTTACAAACAAGGCCCAGTTTGACGACGGATTTGCACATCGTTTATTTCTTAAGGATAATGCAGTCCCAACGAAAAAGGGTCATGATCGTGTGTTGGAACCGCATGCGGTGAGTAAACTGCTTCAAATATCTCTGTGTTGTTAACTTAGCTATCAGCGCGTAAGCACATCAAGTAAACAACATGCGATGTTGTCATCAAACTGCACGAGTAAAACTGCTTCAAATATCTCTGTGTTGTTAACTTAGCTATCGGTGCGTAAGCACATCAAGTAAACAACATGCGATGTTGTCATCAAACTGCACGAATAAAACTGCTTCAAATATCTCTGTGTTGTTAACTTAGCTATCAGCGCGTAAGCACATCAAGTTAACAACATGCGATGTTGTCATCAAACTGCACTTTCCACATGTACAGCTTAAAAAAAAAAAAAAAACCTACATAAAGTGTAACTTAGTCATTTTCCAAAACCGCTAAGCAAATATATACAGTTTCAGTACATACCACATAGAGACGCCTTTGCTGATGCTGCTCTTGTTAAATTTCAGCCTCTGGATCTGTGTCCAGAAAAAAAAAAAACGGTACAGACTATCTTTCTCTTGAAGGATGAAAAATGGGGGCAAAAACAAAAGTGTTGTTTCTATAATGTTGTTCAGTGTACATTTTACCAATAATTTCACTTAATATAATAATACACTATAGGGCTGTTATGAAATCAGTATTGACAAAAACAATCTTTTCATTGCAGAAAAAACAAAAGCAGCTGAAGTGGCATTTAGATGAATTCACACAGACAGTTTAACGAAGCTGAAATGTAGCATGAATGCATTTACACTGCACAATTACAACAGCATAAATAAGGTTATGAGCTTGGTGTTTTAAATGGCCTCTATAATGATTATTGAAAGGTTCATATTTTGGCATTGGGAGTCCCCAACAACAGGTTGACATGCATGCAAGGTCAAAAAACACTTTTGTTGTCTGCATTTATTTTTACCTTACTTCCTCAGTGACTCCCAAATTATTCACTCAACGATTAATTTTTCCAAAGTCCTCCTTTGTGTGATGCTAATCTGCTGTGATTGGGCCGATTGGTCTCATTTTCATTTCGTCATGCCTGTGATACCTGATAAAGCACCGTTTGTGAGCGCAGTGGTGATTTTTGTACAGGGTAACCAGGGAAACTGCTATTTTTACTGCTCCAAAAGTGTGTATATATATATATATATATATATATATATATATATATATATATATATATATATATATATATATATATATACACATCTGTTTGTTTGTTCTAGCACTGCAGTATCGGGGATCGGACTATTACCTGAATTCACTGGGGGACACTAGGCAGCAGAATAATAAAATAGCAGAAAACTGGAGGCACAGGAAAGCTTTAAAATAAAATAGATTTACATTTTTGTATTTCTATATGAACTTTATTTTGCCCATATATATGAACTATATCTACTTTATATATTTTAAACTTTACCTACATTTCAGCACATTTGCTGCATCAAAAGGGTACCAGGGGCCAAGGAAATGGGTAATGAGGAACCACAGCCTTCAGTCTGACAGTATTTCCTGTGGTGTTTTCACAGCTGTGGTAAAAATGCATTCATCTTTATTACTCTTATTATTATTACTACTACTAGTACAACAAATCATTGTCAGTTTTTTCGGATCATGAAACTGCTGTGCGGTTTGTAATGATATTGTATATATTTGTATATATTTTATTATTATTATTCTGCTTCAAAAGTTCCTGCTGATTGTGGAACTTAGGGGTCTATTGTTTTGAAAAGTGTAGCTAAACTAAAGTAATTCAGCTTTTTGTGGCATTGGATAAATCTTCCTTTTTTGGATCAACTTTCTGAGGCCATTCTAGAAGGCTCAAAGGGATACCTTGCATGCTCACCTGTACAGAAAGAGAGAGCGACTGGGGTGGTTTCTTTTTAGGTCACTTGGAAAGTACCATACACATGTATTTATTTAGAGTTTATTATTGGTTGATTCCTGTTGAAAGAGTAACAATGCAGCAAACATGTTTCTTATGTGCTTTAGATAAGTCAGGTATTTGTGGTATCTGTCACAACATGGTGCTTAGAAAGAACAAGGCAAGTCCAAGTCACACAAAGTACATTTTAAAATAAAATTTAAAGCAGTCTAAGCTCTAAGTGGTCTTTTGATCTTTTGACTCCAGATCCAACTGTTATTAGTTGGGGAGTTAACATTTTTGTCCTAACCATTTTTCATGCAAATGATCTTTTTAGGAAAAATGCTCAACCTGTTTAGTAAATATCCATAACAAATGTCTACCTGGGAATCAAGAGGATGCCAAGTGTCTGTTTTGCCAAGGTAGAAAATTTTGGAATAAATGACACTTGTGCCTACATTGTAAAATAAACCTAATATTACATAGTTTAATGAGGCTTTTTACATTTTGATAGGCTATTAATAATAGTCTATCAGCCTGTTTATTTGAATATTATTTCTAAATACATGAGTTCTGTTAGAAGGCAGTTCAGAAGAAGGTAACAGAAACCAAGAAACTGACAAGACAGAAATGCAGGACACAACCAAGATCAGACAGGTGAAGTTTTGTATCTGCTCTATAACAGGTTTTAACCTCTGATAGGTTTTAGCCATTGTAAAGAATAATGTTATTTAATGCTGACCTGTCAGTGGTTTTAATGTTACGGCTGAACAGTGTGATCTGTTTGTCTAGTAAAGAATCAGGTGACACTGATATGAATGCTATAAATGTTCCATTAATAAAGGAAACCAGAATGAAGACACTTTATGATGCTGTAGATAAGTCTATGAAAAGCACTATTTACAATAACAATAGACAGTAATTCATTTTAATCTAAATTAATGCATGCTATGCCATTGGTACGGTTACTTTTCCGTTCCAACTTGGGGGATTCCTAGTGGAAAGTGCTTTAAAAGTATCAGACTTTCAACAAGGAAAAAGGTAAGTACAATTTTTTTTAAAAATGGGTTTTTAATTCTAGCAAAATATGCTCTAGATCAGTCCCATTTATAAAAAATTTTTTTTTAAAAAATAAAATAAAACATGCAAATAAATGATCTTATTGCTATGGTCCAAACCCTTCTTACTTTTGTATTCCTATGCATCTTAAGAGGATTTTAGAAAATATAAAGTAGCGCCACCTTTTCAAGGTCATTATAATATATGTAACACATTGATATTTCAGATACCTGGTCACATCAGATGAGCTACAGAGAAGATGCTCTCTGCCAGAGAGCTACTCTAGAAACACTATAGTGGCTTATCTCAGGAAAGGCCAAGGGACAAAAAAAGAAAATTATAGAGAAGTTGGAAGCCCTCAAAGCGAACAAAGTTAACTTCACAGTGCTCCAAACTTTTTGAACGTAATAATATAGTAGTAGTAGTAATAACTTTAAAGGGAATTCTAAGACCAGTATCATAGTTTTGTGGTTTTGAATCACAAAGGTCCTATTATAGTAAGATTTTATATAACACAATATAATTTCAACTGATTTTACACATTGTTTGTAACTATTGTTATGCACTTACTATGCATAAACCATGGTAAGCAGAAAATCCTTTTAGCATGCACAAGACATTGAACCTTGAGGTAGATGGGCTATAACAGCAGCGAAGAACAATAATCTGCAGATTACCAGATTTCCACCCTATTAATTATTGGTTATTCAAAAGTTTTTGTACAGTTCTGTGTAAACGGTAAAGACTTTTGTGAGTGAAAAGTCCCAGTAGATCAGCAGGTTCTGAAATATTAAAACCAGCTTATCTGGCATAAACAACCATGCCATGGTTATTTATTTTTCCATTCTGATGATTGATGTAAACATAAACTGAAGCTATTAAAATGTATCCGTAGGGTGTTGCATTTTTATTTGTATTTTTTTTTTTACATTATGCTGCTGGCATATGATTGGCTGATTAGATAACTGCATGAATGTACAGGTGGTCTTAATAAAATGGATAATGAGTGTATCCAGTCATAGATTTGACAGCATCAGAGAAATCATCGTTGTTGTAAATCACACAATCATTCATTAGCAATGTAAATCGAATGTGAATTTCATGCGCATCTCATCGGTAAAGACGCTCCTGTAATTAGAAGTATATCTCCAGCACGTGTGTTCAGATCAGGATTGCCAGGTTTTCACAACAAATCCTGCCCAGTTGCTTCTCAAAACTTGTCCAAAACTAGCCCAAGCATGTTTCTAGGAGATTCCTCAATAAAAATTCCTTCTCTGGGTTAAAATATACGTTTTTTGGCAAGGTTGCCTTGGTAAAATTCGAATTTTAGGGGCTAAATATCACGTTATTGGTATTGGGGTTGCTTCAAACCATGGACATGAAAAACAACCGCGGACTTGGCAACACTGGTTCAGGTGGAGCAGCAGTTTCTACACAGAGCTGTAGTCTACTGACAACTAGTACATAATCGCTTTCAAAATCAACAACAACAAAAAAATTGCCAGCAATTTAAAAAAATTATTTTGTGCAGATTGTCAGTGAATTATGGCTCTGTGTAGTAAATGCCAACCAGTGTTGCCAAGTCTGTGGTTGTTTTTCATGTCCGCGGGTCGAAGTGACAATACCAATAACGAGATATTCAGCCTCTAAAATGCAAATTAGGTAGGTAACCCTGCCAAAAACATATATTTTAACCCTGGGAAGCAATTTTTATCAGGGAGCCTCCTGGAAACGGGATTGGGCTAGTTTTGAACGTGTTTTGAGAAGCAACTGTGCAGGATTTGTTGTGAAAACCTGGCAACACTGATCTGAACACACATGCTAGAGATTAGGGCTGTTTACCGTGGAGAACCTGGCGATACGATACATACCTCGATACACAGGTCACGATTTGATACGTTCCTCGATACAGAGCTGTCTCTGTAAGATTTGATACAATGTGACACGATTCGATACGATTCAATAAAAATACATGGGCCAGAGCCAATTAGTTAATGCTGAACATATTTATTCAAACAGAACTCTACATTTTTCTTCAATTTATTGGAGACAAAAGTGCATTATGACAGTGCATTTTGCTTAAATATTTGCAACTTTAAGTGCTCTGATCAATTGTACACAAATTGTATTAATCTGGAAATTACCACAAGTCAACATTTAACTTTCCAAGGGTACAGTCTGAGCTCACACAAGCACAACATCTTCTTATTCTTCTTCTTCTTATTAAATCTTCTTATAATTCTTTTTTTGACACCATGTACTGCCATAACATATTTCACTATGAAATCACTTAAATGCTACATCTTGCTTTAACATTTGGCACAACAACAAATCTAATCTCCCTCATAACAGGATGGATTTTTAAAATCTTAAGGCTAAACCAGGTTTGTCCTCAAAAAGGCAGGTTGAACAAAAATCACTGCAGCAACAAAACGATAACCTGAGGATACTCTTGGTAATGCTAGCTTCCTATGACTTAAGATTTCAAGTAAGCGCTTGAGCATATAATGCGCGCTATTCCAGCGCGTCACAACATCAGTGATCAGTTTATGTTCAGGCAATTCGAGCAACTTCTGCTTCTGTCGAAGTACGTGGCTGGCTGTGGTACTGCGCTTAAAAAAGGGTTGATATCCGTCTAACACGTTCCAATAAACGAGCGACAGCAGGAAGCTTCAGTGCACGCCGCGAGGCAAGGTTTAAAGTGTGAGCGAAGCACCTGAAATGCAACATACCGGTGTTGTGTAATATTCGGTTCCCGTGAAAAACTGTTCCCTTGGGTGGAGTTTACATGAATATTCATCAGTTCCCTTATTGTGGGCGTGTCCTTGAAACACTGTGCAAAAGAACGAAACTGAAAATATCAGTGCACGCTCGTCAAATCTCTATTTGATTTAATGGATTACTTTGAACAGGTAACGAAGTGTCAATGTTAAGTGTTAATTAGCATTAACTGCAACAGTGCCAGAACAATGGATAGTTTGTGTAATATGATAAATCATCTTTCGTGTTTTGCTTGATTGATTACAGGCACACAGAAAAACAATCAATAAGCTAATTTAACCTATTTTACCTAATATAGTTTTTACTGTTTGGTGTATTTCACTTTTTATAGGCTATATGTCATTTGTGGGGCTTTGTTTTTAATAGTTTGCTTTGATTAGACTACCTAGTTGTCATTGGTGAGAGACTAGTACAATTTGTATACAATGCTTGAAACAAACCACTACAAATGTATCTATGTCTTAATAAAATCGGTTTGAGTATCCTGTGTCATGCTTTCTTTAATCTTTTTTTTTTTATATATATATAACCCAGCAGCCTTCGCAGCCCCATCAGTGTATTTATTATTATAAATGCCCATTTACTTCGGTCACATGTTTTATTACTAAGATTTTAAAGTATCTTCAGAGTGAGTCATGCAACATTGAAACAACATGTGAGTTATTTTTTATATTTAAATGAACAGTCTTTTTTAAATGGACACATTTTTCTTTATTGCATTGAGTTAACAGTCAAATACAGAGCTTAACGGTTTAGACAATCTGAGAAAGAACTACTAATAATAAATATAATAATAATGAATAAGCACATTGAATACATTAATATTGCATCATTTAACAACACTCTTTAATGTTGACAGTTCTCTGATTTGTTTTAATAGTAACATATGGCATGCAGGTTTAAAATTACTTTTAAACCTCTACTCTTTACTGTTTAAAATATAAAATGTTACTATGACAAGTACAGAAGTGATTGCTTTATGAATATAACTCAAATTGAAAAGACAGGGAAAGTTGTGTGAAAGTAAGCATGAAATGAAGCAATGCAAAATGAGGTGAGTGTCTGAGATATGTATTGTCTCTGGATGAGAACAGTCTCCATGTATATCCAGTTCATACAATGATCTGCTACTGTACCAGTGACTTCAGATCTCTCGTCCAGTCTGAAACAGACAGTGACTTTACATGATGATCAATATATGTGGAAACATCACAAATGCAAATCAAAGCCATATCATAACATTGGTGATGATGAAACACATGATTTCTTATCCAAATGTAAAAATAATATTCTTGGAGTAGCTGCTGACCTATGTCCAAGAAGACTGCATCAGAACAATACTTTAAGGTTTATTCACCGTTTTATATAACCAATTAGAAATTAGATTGATTACAAAATTAACATTTTCACTGCAAGAAAATTGTTTTCAGTAGCCTATGTATGTGACTTATTTGGGTAACAGAAACACTGGCTACATACAAACTAAACTTTTTATAAATGACACAGGATAGCTAGCCTATAGCTATATTTATTAGGCGGCATATATATTAGTTTCAAGCATTGTCGTGAATACACTGCAGTAATAGTCACCAGTAGCCTAACTTAGCTAATCATACTTTTCAAACAGCAATTAATACCCCACAAATGAAATATATAAAAAGCTGAACACATCAAAAAATATGATTAAGAAACAATATATCCCAGTTATCATAGGTTATTCGCTTATAGTTTTTCTGTTAATAACTATAAACTATTCGCTTATAGTTTTTCGCATTCGATTTTTTGCACAGCCCTAAAAAATAAAAATAATAATAATAATTATATATATATATATATATATATATATATATATATATATATATATATATATATATACAAAAACACTTGCACAACTCCGTTGATGCTCTGTAAAAATAAACTCCATCCACTGGTCCCTTAATGCTGTTTCTCTTTTGGTAATCTGTGCAGGGTTGTCTTGCCCTGGCAACCAAAAACACACTTCTTTTGTGACATTTCGCGACGCTCTCGCTCTGATCACTGAATGTCTGTGCTCTCAGTGCTCTGATCTACGGGAGCGCGCGCTCTTCCGGCAGAAGTGTCCTCAGGACCCATATAAGGAAATTCTGCTCCATCTAACGTCACACAGAGCCATACTCGAAAAAAACTTTCCGAAACTTGTGACAAACCGGAAGGAGTATTTTTGGAACAAAAATACTCCTTCAAACGTACAACTTAATTTTTGAAACTTTGTCCATGTTTAGCATGGGAATCCAACTCTTTAACAGTGTAAAAAACTCAGTATGCATGAAATAGCATTTCACCCCCCCCCCCCCCCTTTAAGGATGATGCAATCCCAACCAAAAAGGGTCTCGATCGTGTGTTGGAACCGCAGGCGGTGAGTAAAACTGCTTAAAATATCTCTGCCTCCTTGTTAGTGCATCCGCCTCCCATGCCAGAGACCCGGGTTCGAGCCCCGCTCGGAGCGAGTCGTTGCTGCTGCTGCTTTCGTTCAGTTTCAGCCTCTGGATCTGATTCTGGATCATAAATAAACGGCTGAATCTGACTGTTAGCCATGGTTTGTTTTGTATGATGGTTTTTTCCTCACGGTAATGTCACAGCTTCCAAACGCTCTCAACGCAAAAGCCTATTCACACTCGTGATTCTTTAGCTCCGCCCACACGTCACGCCTCCAGCCGGTCGTGTTTTTCCGGGAAAAATCAGTACAGACTATCTTTCTCTTATGAATATAATAAAACTAAAGACTTTTTAGAGTTATGAAGGATGCAGTACTACTCTATAGGTACTCAAGATTAACAGGATAATGAGTGAAAACGAGCATTTCACCCCCCCTTTAAGTAAGATTATAAGAAAATAAAGGATCACAACAACAGAAGTGGATCCGATCGGCGAACCAACAAGTGGTTTGACCGCCTAGACGCGTTACTAGGACACAGACCATCATTTTCTGGTGCAGCGGTGACTAAAGACTCCGCTACTGCATTGTTGGAAGCCTTGCCGGAATCCGACGAACAGTGGGTAGAAGGTAAATAAATATATGTATATATTACATCTAAATGATATCGTCTTAAACTCATTGTAGTGATAAATCAATCTAACTTTTTTTACACCATGTTTTTCCAGACGAATCGAGTGGGCTGAGTGAATTGCAGGCAACAGAGGCCAGCGTGTTTTCCCCTGCAATCACCAGTAGCCCTCGTCTCAATTTTCCCGCTGAATCACACACACGCCAAGGTATTACCCACGTTTGTCCTTTGTCCAAAAACATAACTTTTCTTCAAAACTGACCTCATGGAAATGTTAATGGTTTTGTGACATTGTGTTTATTTGATATTTAAAACTAACATAGCCCATGATCAAACATTAAAATATGGAACATGATGGTTTAAAAGGAAGATTTTTCAGAAAAAAATCCATTGAATAATTTTGGATGATTTCTTTTATGTCAGGGTGGACTTTGTGTTTATTTCCACATGTTGACTATTTTCCTTTCACTTTAGGCAAGAGGAAAAGGGATAGTGACTTCCTTGATGCATTGAGAGAGATGGAAGATGCTAATCGAGCCGTCCTGCAGCGTGGACAAGAACAGCGAGACGAGTACATGAAACTGTTACTAGAGAGCCAGGCTAAAGAGAGAGAAATGAGGAGGCAAGAGTTGGCATTCCTCCAGTCAGAATCTAGAGAAAGCAGGCACCAACAGAGAGACTTTCAGGCTGGGTTTCTGTCTGTTCTTGGAGAGTTTGTACAGTCTTTCAAAAAGTAGCCACTTGACTGAACAGATTCTCGTTTGCACTTTAAACCTTTGTCTTTGCACGCCTGCACACACATATATAAAAAAAAATATATGTGTGTGTGTGTATAAATGTTTCTTTGCACTGTTGGGAGTTTATATATAGTAGTCAACATTTGTAGTGGATCAAAATCTGTAATGTAAGTAGTCCTAGAATCTTATAAAGTCAACTCTGCACTTTTGATCCACGTCAAATGATGACTACTGTACTTTATATACCATTGGAATTACTGCGGTCAAGTTTTTCTTTTTTGGCTGGGCTGCTGCCTGTTATTGGTCAGGTTCTAAAATACATTTGCACATTATTATTTAATTTTTCCAAAGTTTTATTTCTATTTGTAAATTTTATATTTTAATTTTGTCCCAATTACTAATGTAAAATAAAGTTTGAAGTGTGACTTTCTTGTTTTCCTGTGTCTTTTTTTTCAATCATTATTAATTTTTTTTCATTCATTTCATTCATTATTAATACTTTTTAAATGTTTTGTTTAGAAGTTAAAACATGTAACACATAATACATTACACATACAATATGTAAAAGGAGATACTACTTGAATTCCCCAATACTAGTAACACCCATAATGCTGTGAGTAAGTACTGACTTGCAGTTTATCCATTAAATTAATTCATTAAACACTAATAAGCTGTGTATTTATAGTTACAATCAAACACACATTACAGACTCATATTACAATGATAATGCAGTTTACAGTTTTAGTAAATTGTATTTATTACAAGAAAGTTGTACACTGCTTTTGTTGCAATGTTGTATAACAGGTTTATCAGCATGAACACAAGGCACATTACAGCTGTTCACATTACATTGCAGTGATACTGCAGCTTACTATGTTGTCGTCAAAAACTGCAATAGAGCTGTGCGTGCATCTAGTCCCTCAGCCTCTACAGTGGCCGACTGAGCACCATCAGGCTGCTTTAATGCACTTGTCACCCATTCTTCCCTTAACTCATCACCATTCATTTCACAAAGGTTATGCAGAACACAACATGCTTTCACCGGGGATTTGACCTTGTGCATACTGCAGTCATTTCTTTTTAGCAAACACCTCGATCTTCCTTTTAGTCTGCCAAAAGCATTCTCCACCACCACCCTGGCTCTGCTTGTTTTTTGATTGTACACAATTTTTTGGGGTGTCAGTTGTCCGTTGTCAGTAAAAGGTTTCATCAGCCAGCTCTTCAAAGGATAAGCTGCATCACCAAGGACAAATTACCCCACATCATGTCCACAAATGTTTTTTGTTACATCAGGTAGTAACAAACCCCTATCCACTAGTCCCCACAAACCTGACAAACGCAGCACTCTGGCATTATGCAGGCTGCCTGATGCTCCAACAAAAACATTCCAAAAAAGTCCCCTTCCATCCACAACAGCCTGCAGGATGATCGAATGCCAGCCCTTTCGGTTGAAGTACTCTGTGTGGTAGTCCTCAGGCCCAAGAATGGGGATATGTGACCCATTATTTGCACCTACACACTGTGGCAACCCCCATCTGCGTTCAAATACATAGCCATTTCTTTGAACTTTTCACAGTTTGGTAATTTAATAACTTCTGGCATGAGTACCTTCTCAACAGCGGAGCAAAAATCATGAACACATCGACACACAGTAGCAACTCCAATTCCAAATAAATGAGAGATGCTTCTGTACTCGGAGTTGGTTGCTAGTTTCCACAGTGCAATGGCGATTCTTTTTTCGATGGTTATACAAAGTCTGTAGTTTGTGTCTTGTCTCTCCAGTTGAGGTTGTAATCGACGACAGAGGTACATAAAAGTATCTTTAGACATCCGGAAATTCTTTATCCACTGGGCCTCGGTCGAAACCACGCTGTCCCACCACGCAGTTGTTCTATTATGTACCCAAACTGATGGCGCAACGCGACGCATTCGATAGTACTCGTAAATCTAGAACACACAAAAGTGGCAAAAATAAGTTCACGAAATCTATAATAACATTAGTCACAACTCTAGATAAATTCAATTTATTTATTTCTTACCAATCTTGTTCTTTCTGCTCGATGTCGCGCGTTCGTCTCAGCCATCTCACGGTCGATGTCGGCAATTGCTGAAGACACGTTGTCTCGTTTTGTATCGAGCATTACGAGCTTTCTGGATACGCTTTACTATCAGTGCTCACCTTTTTTTGCCGTTTGGTTCATAATTTCTTGAGTAAACCAATACAACATGAGCAGAAGCAGCACTCCTTGGATCTCATCCATTCTACCTTTTCTGTCGCGCAAGAATGATTACGGTCTGTACCTGACAAGAAGAAGCAGTCGCACGCAATACTACGTCACCGGACAAATTAGCATAATCTTCCCGGTACTTTAGACCCCGGTGGAAACGCAGAAGGCAACGGGTCTGGGGGGACAAAAAAGTTCCTGGTAGAAAAGTTCCTGGGAGAAAAGTTCCAGGTAATGTCAAGTGAATTGACTTGGAGCTGAACTTTAAAGACCTAGGATTCTATTTTAGGATTCACATTTTTCGTGTTCCTGTGGCTCAAGTGGTACGGCATGGTTTTTAGTAGAGCAAGATTGTGGGTTTGATTCCCAGGGAATACGTTAGGTAAAAAACTTTAGCCTGAAAGCAATGTGTACATTTAATTTAACTTACCAAGACAATAGTATTAAACTATACGTTTTTATCATCTTTGCTGGTTAGCAAAAGTAATATAAGTTTTAAAGCAGGCACAGTTTTGCAACTAACAACTATGCTTTTATCTCTACATGATTAGACTATTGTATGTCGGGTTACCTCTTTCCTTTTTCTCATCTCCAAATGGTGCAGAAAGCAGCAGCCCATCCACTCACGGGAACCCATAAACGTGACCATATCGCACCAATCCTACGCTTGGTTACCAGTCCAAACTAATTTAAAAATGCTTTTCTTTTATTATAAAGCTCTTAATAATTCATCCTCTATCCAATCTGCTTGTTGCAGCACCTGTAGTCTACATCACTTCAGTCTCAAAACAACTGTCACTTGCTGTTAGCTCCATGATCGAGCCTTCACAGAACAGCTCCTGCATTTGCTGAACTAAAATCTTTGTTAAAAATAGGTATTTTCTTTTAAAATTTTATCGGTGTCATTTTTATTTATAATTTTTCAAATGTATATAAAGAAACTTGTTGGCCAACCAAGATGTTTTAATATAATTTATAAATAAACTGAATTTGATTCAAATATACATTTCAAAGTTTGGTATCTTGTCTAAGTATTAGTACCCTGTTAAAAAACCCAGCATATGCTGGTTAGGTATGTTTTGAAGCTGGGATGCTGGTTTGAGCTGGTCCTTTGCTGGTTTATGTTGGTCATGTGCTGGTCTTTAGTTGGTCATTTGCTGGTCAGACATTATTCTGTTGTGGAACTTGTGAGGTGCATGATAAATGGATCAAAAGAACAAGCATACAGTTGTGATTGTGCAACTCTTTGGTTTTCATCAGACATGTAGCAGATGTCAGTGTGTGTTTGACAGATCCACATTCACAGACAGCACAAATCAGTGTAAAGTTTAAAGAAACAGAAAGAGAAAAAACCAAGACTTCAAGAGCAGTATGCAGCATTATTTAATTTTCGTGAGATTCAAAATAACATTATCAGATTCTTTTAATCATAAAAACAAAGATTCAGTAATTGTAGTTACATCATCTGTAACTGAAAAATCTCTTTGCTATATGAAATGATTCCAGACTAATTTTAACCGATACATGCATATATCTAAATAATTACTTGAGAATGTATTGCCTATGTATTGAAATGAAAAGCGCTTAGTTATCCTTGGAGTTCAGCGATCCTGAAATCTAGATATTCATGGTTGTGCAGGTGAAGTTGGAGGGTTCGGCTCATTGGTAATCTTTAAATCACAGCAGAACAACACTGGTTCTTGACCAAGACACAGTTTTTGCTGCCACAGATATAAACGCTCCCTTGGCTTCAGCCCAAATGTGAGTTGCTCTTCCTCTTCAGTTGCTTCTTTCCAGCTTTCGTTTTCAGTGCTGACATGTGAACCTCCATGTTCAGCAGAAAAGGAGAACTGCAACTTCGCAATTAACTTTGCAAGCTCTTCAGATTCAATTGAGGCTGATTTTTCTATCTTCCAGTTTTGAGTGATCTGGGCAATTTTCTCCTTATTGTATCCAACCATTTTACTGATCTTCTTTTGCCATGTCACCGGTGTACTGCTGTCATTAGTTATGGTTTTAATATTCTCCCACATACCAATGGTTGGGCCTTTAGTTACAGACAGCCCACCAGGAAGGAAGTTAAGAACATCGGGATGAACAGAATAGACAGCACTGTTCTCGTCTGAGCTGAGATCAGGACCGGTGCAGTACTCAACTCCCCACTCTGAGGCTGGCTTGAGGAAGCAGAAGCCAGTTTTCTTGGATGGTGGGCTCCAGTAATACAGACCGTTTCTGAAGTTGGTATCCAGGGTGTGTTCTTCAGCATCCATGTCTTTAGTCATGTTCGTTGCTTTCCGGTAAGTGCCTTTTTTTTGGAAGATGATGTAAAAATAGCCATGGGCTGCGAAGTAGTGGTCTCCACCCTGATAGTTGGGATGAAGGCTGAAAACTACAGCATCGCTGTCTGTCGACATGTTTGTGACTCTGCGGCAGGAATTGCCATTGATGATGTGGAAGTAGCTATCTCCGCCAATGTAATGGTCTCCATTTTGGCAGGCAGGGTGCAGATTGAAAATAGAGATATCTGAACCTTTATTTAAACTACCTGTCTGCATATAGCAGCCGAGGTCAGAGCGGATTATATAATAATATTTGTTAAATGCACAGATGTCAGTGCCTTTTGCTTTGCTCCTGGGAATAATGCCGCTCATCGTGCCTGAACCTGCAACACAGAATCAATCAAACTTTCAATCACATGCACATTCCCAGTGGAATTCTGTACGAATGTATAAGAACCAGAACCAAGCTGAGCAATAAAAATATATGGTGTCATATTGACTCATTAGAACTAAATTTACAAATATCTAAATTACAATTAAGTAGAATTAAACTGTATACAGGCACTAAAATAGTCAAGTTCTTTATGGTCAAACACATTTTTATATTGAAATAATGAAGATTTCTGTGCCACCCCAGTCTGGCTGCTGGTCTCTCTCTGGCCACCCCTAGGAAACATCCTGACTCTGCTACTTCATTTTGGGCTTGCATCCAAATCTGGACTGTTTGCCTGCAGTGCAGCGTCATCATCTTAATAAGCCATGTCACACATTTTGGTGTTAAACGTTTTAGAATGTCTATTAACGTAGACTAGTAACCTGCACAATTATGCACAACTTAAACAACAAATATTCTGAATAGCAGAAAAAATACAATAAAAATTAAGCTAGTTTCTGGGAATGGTCTGACAAAATTGACGTGTCTGGTAGGAACCAACAATGTATTGTTGGGTTTTGATTATAGCATGTGCTAAGTGAATAAATGTCAATGTTAAAAAAGCCATACCTTAGGAAGCTGACTTCCAAACAGCAAGCTGAAGTTTTCTGTTTTGCAGTTGTGTCTTCTTTCCTTGAATTTCTTTCCTGTATTCTTTTGTCACTGCATTGGCCATTTATAAAGAACGGTACATCATTATGCAAGATGCATGCAGTCCAATCAGAATGGATCAGAAGGTGGCAGTGACGTCAGATTGCAGCTATTTTTTCCAGGATATCACATGACCTTAAATAAACCTTCAGTCCTGCACAGTCATGGCTCAGATAAACGGGGGTGGGAGGGGGCTGGCTATCAATCAAATTACACAGGGGAGATCCACTGAGCCTTAAGGACAATGACGAGCAGAATCACTGAAGGAAAGATAAACGAGAAATAGAAATATAGCTGCAAGCAGTCAATGAGGGGCCAAGCAAAATAAGGCATAAAAAGACATGGCACCATGACTGGGGGCATCAGACCAGCTGCAACAATGAGCAAGTGACGACATTTTAAGGTGTTTTAACAGAAAATTATTGATTGCTGTGATGCAGTGTGCTCAGAATAAAGTAGCAATGACACATACAAAGTTTGGTGTCAATTTAACAAAGCATTGCAGAGATACAGCTTCTAGTGTCATTTTGGCTTCACTCCATCAAATTCATTGATGCGGTATACATTACGGATTGAACGACTTATGATTTTTTATAGTTGACTGATGTGATGAAAGTCGAGTCGAAGTCGACTATCACTGATGACGTCATTAATGAACATAAGCTTGGAGGAGTGAAAAAAACCTTTGTGCACAGCTATGGCATATGAAACAGCACTACCCACATGGTTATTGCTCCTATAACAGCTAATTTTTATCAGTTCTTTTGCCTTTGAGTCATTATATTTCTCACAGATTTCTGCTCGTTCTTAATCAGACACAGATAAAGTAGCACAGTAAATGTCACATTCATATTAATGCATTAGTGAGAGCGATTGTGTGCGTGAATTAATTCTACCTGGCAGTGTTTCTCTACTAGTAGTGATGCTGTGGGTTTTAGTTCTTCAGAAATAAATGATAGAACTTTTCAGTTTCTAAGCTATTTTATTGGGAAATCACAAACAGTGTTGACAGTATATTTCCATGGCAGACATAAAGTTTTGCTGGCAGAATAAACATTCTTAACATGACGCATTGTCTCATTACAAAATCTCAAATTCATATAAAGCTTTTAGCATGTTTCTTCATTAAATATTTTGACAACAAGGTGGTCATTTTAAGTACCTTCAGGGCAAAATGCCGGTGGCACATACTGAGTTTCGTAATGCTACACCAATGCAATATGTAAGGGATACTAATGTGTACATCCAGTTGGTTATTCTTGCAGAATAAACCCTGACAGGGTGATTCATGTCGGGTCTTGTATCAGCCAGAAGGGGTTAATTCTGTGAGAGCAACCAGCTAAATGTACATTATTCCGCTTATTACACAGCTTTTTGCCACATAAGTAAATGTGACATATTGATTTGAGTTATATTTAAACGCAAAGCTTCTGTTAAGACAGCAGTTGCAAGTAAGTGGTATATTCAAACTAAACTAGTGGTGGAAATTATGATTCTTTCAAGAGATTCATTCATTTTCAGTTCGTTCACCAAAATTATTTGTTCAGATTTGTTCACTGATTTGTTCAGTCACCATTTCTTTGTATTACACAAAATATGCCAGCATATGTGTTATGTCTTAAGTCAACGAACGTATTCACTTGTTACAAAAACTGTGTGCATAATCGCATTCAATATATAAAGTCTAATTAAGTTGTTCAGATGAAAAAGCACAAGGTTTTCTTGCCTAATTAGCATTTTAATTGTTTGGTTGACAGTTCGTATATTATATATATACATTCATAATCGTGGATTAAATGTGGAGTTATGTTCTGTATGCTAAACAAGCGTATGGGCACAGTACCTATAACTGCACTTTGCATTTTGTGAGATTGACATGCTAAATGGCCAACTGACCTGGTTTACTCTTACTCATTTTGTTCACGAATGCAATAAGCTATGTACCGGTTCATTGCATTTACGAATTACATGTATCCGTTCATTCAACTTGTTCGCGAACGACATGTGTGCCAGTTCAGTGATTTCGTTCACGAATGATATCTCTCGATCTCGTTCAGACTCATATGAAACTCGTTCAGTGAAGGGCATATTCGTTCAAAACATTCAACAAATCACATTCTCCGTCACATCTCATAATCGAATGCTATTGGCTCGAGGTTGACTACCTCTTTGACAGGATGGAAGAGATCACAGAGCTACCCAGTTCAACGAGCTGCGCATTCGCTGCTAATAGCACCGCGCTGTTGTGGAGGGAGGAACTTCAGTAACCGAGAAATATGAGTCAGTGGATTACGTGAACGAATGATTCGTTCACCTAAAATATATATATATATAAAAAAAAACGATTCGTTCACGAACAACACATCACTAAACTAAACAGACATTTAAGGTAAACAGTGCAGGCAAACCACGTATTAAACAACATTTCACCACAAAATAATTAAGCCAATAAAATAAGCAAGACTAAAATGTTTTAAAACCTTACCAGCTTGTTAGTTCTCTTATAATCCATTACAGTGTACAAAACAATCGTAGCAAAATGGCAGCAGCTGGGTTTGTATGAAATGAGTGCTTGTCCGCGATACCAGGATAACATAATTAAACAATTGTACACCATTTTAAATAGTTGTAATATTTTATTAGCTAAACAAATGCAAAGCTTTCACCAAGAAAATAAATAGTTCAAGCAATAGTACAGCACCGACTGCTGTTACTGGGATGAGCCGGTGTTATTAGCTTTTACAGGTTGTTATCCAGGTATAATATTGCCCCGTCAGAATCAGGTATTCTGCAGAGCCTAAAGCTGTTTGCTCAAACTGAGAAGCTATTCTCTTGAATAAAGTGGCATTAAATATGTGTGACTTTACTGGAGTGCTTATAATGTGTACCTACACACCCATGTTCCAGAGGTTGGTCTGCACTCTCAAAATATTTTATTAGAATTAAAGCAGGAGATAAAATCGACAAAAAAAAGAAGAAAATTCTTTGTCTCTTAAAGGTTATATAACAAACACTATACATCAGGTGATTCTAGTTAACCATTTGGCAGTCTCCCTTCAACACTATTAAATAATGGCAACAATAGTACATTAGGCAATTAAAATGATGTTCATAAATATATCTATATTTACTAGTTTTCTTAGTATTTGATCTAATGTGCAAACATTGTTAACCTGTTTATGTTCATCTTTTTGGGAACATGGCATCATCTGGATAGGTTTAGGCTACTGTCTAGATGTAGTCAGTTCTTCAGGAGAAGTAAGCTGAGCGGCAAGATGTCCTTGAAGATGGTTTTCTGACAGGTCCCCTTCATCCACTACTGCATTCTCCATGTCATCCTTGCTGCCATCTTGTCCATGGCTTTCCTCCTCCTCCTGGAGATCACCTTGTTAGTGTGTGATGAATGTTGAATCGGGCTTCAACTTGCCCGTTAATCAAAAATTGTGTAGAAAATGTGTGGTGTTCTGCAAAAGTCAAGAAAGTAACAATTTGTTGTATCTTCTCTCTCTGTGTGTGTGTGTGTGAGACAAAAAGAGTGTTTTCTTGCGACAGGCTTGGCGGTACAGTGTCATGATTGCAGTAGGATGCTGCAGGCTGCGGTCTTCCTCCTCTGGCCCCTCCCTGGAAAGTGCATCACAGAGGATGAGGCGAAGTTCATCTGACCTCATCAAATTTCTGAGAGAGAGGAGAAGAGGGAAACACAGGCAGCTGCTAAGGAAGAAGAGAGTTACCCTGCTCTTTTTGACAAACTTGTTAATAAACCGTAAATAAAAGTTATTTAACTTGATTATGAAGTCTTGTATCATTTATTTACATTGATTACTTTGAATTATTGTCAAAGATTATTTGCAGTTGCACCGACTTATGTCTACCACTCATCCACTAATCCTACAATAAACATGAAAATGTACAAATTTAGCAGCTTGCCATCTAATTGGTGAGGTTTTTAAATGCTTGTGCAAATATACCTGAAATTAAACCTGAATATATGAGAATTACATACTTTACACACATAATCAGAAGACCCAGAATTCATTACATTTGTATAACTATATATACGCTCACCCATATTCACTCACACAGACATAACCGAAGCTAACTATAATCGTGCTCTTGCAGGCAGTTCCTCAGGGGCTGAGAGTTGTGCAGCATGTCTGGCCCTGATATTGTTGCTCTCTGTTTTCTGCTTCCCCATCCTCATGATCCTCTTCCTCCTGGATGTCACCAGTGGCCTGACAAATGTTGTGTAGCATGCAGCAACTAGGGAGCAAATCTCCAAGACCCTCAAGAAAAAAGCCCTTCAGCCTGTTTTGCTCACCAAGCATGGCATGGTGCTTGTTAAAGCCACATTCAGCACGGCCTGGATGTAAAAAACATAGTCTGACAACATTGAATTTCATGGCTTCAGCGTCTTGGTAGCGCCTGTGTCATCAGCCCAATTGTTGCCCTGCTGAGTCTCAATGAAATCACTGTCAACTTCAGAAAAATAATCTTTGAACTTGACAGTTCAACACAGCAGAATTCTGAATGTGGTGTTTTTTCCCGTAAATAAAATGATTGTGTTTTAGATATCTGCAGTAAAATCCAAAAACCACTAGGCTAGTGTTATATATTTTGTCCAGCTGATTACCAGCAATATCTCTAACGTTTTCAATTACTTGTAAATCATGAGAAAATTCCCCTTCTAAACAGTGACACGGGGCAGTGCAGTCAGCGGTTGGGTAGAAGACATCAAATCCCATCATCCCACGCTCCTTCTTAACGTCATCAAACCACACAATTATTATTGTTTTGGTAGTGCGCCCTCTAGTGGCAGGTCTTACAACCTATACCTTTAAGACCACACATGAATTTTATACTGACATTTTTTAAATAAATTAATGTAATGGTTTCCTATAATCAATTGTGTCTTTATTAAAATAAACAAATAAATGTTTACAGTAATAACACTTTAAAATGTATTTCCTAAACAGGAGTTGTGTTTTTATGAAAAGCCATAAAATATGTACAATTGTAATGCCCTACAACAGTGTTACAATCTCTGCCCTACAACAGTGTTTAAATAGCTGCCATCTACTGGGCATGTCACTCCTTTACTATTGGTCTGTTTGTGTGGAATTATAAAATAATTAATGAAATCCTTTAATTATTAGATTATTCGAAGCAAGTCTGTTAGGTTGATTCTCAGCCAAAAAAAATGGAACAATTTATTAGCCAACAGGTAGTCATTATTCAGAAAAATGTAATGTCATTTCCTCACATGCTCACTGCTGCTGCACTAAATGTGAAGATGCCAGGAAAGACGAGCACTAAACCAGATCAAAACAATACAGCAATTACAACTTTAAATGTTGCTTAAACGGTGTGTGTTTGGTTGCATAAATATGAGAAATAGTGTGAACTGCCCACATGAAAAAAACCTGCATGATTCATATATAGCAACCATATATCTTCTTCCTTACTTTATTTGGCCAGAAATAACTTCTGTATTTCCTGCAGGTCGAATATATGTCCTATACGAAATCAGACAGAGTATGGCCATTTTCTTACTAGAAAGCACACATACAACTTGTAGGGGATTTTTGGGTCATATATGGATACTGCATATAATCTTATATGAGTTTTATATGACAACAGTATGCAAAGGTGTATGGCATTAGTCAAAAATAAGGGAAATTACTGATATTCATGTACAAATCACTTAAAATTTTTATATTTAATCATATGCTAGTCTTATTAAATTCATATAGGATTTATTTACATTTTGTTTCATTTGTTTTCATGTATTTCATACAGATTTTATATTTTTTTAATAGGGAAATTGTGTGCCTGTTTTTCAAGTGTTATATTTTTCCACCTAATTCCTTATATTACAGCCATAACATTACTATAAATCTACATATATATTACATTATCTCTGAATATACTGATCATATATAATTTCAGTCAATGACTCACACTTTTATTTTAACTCAAAGTGACACAATCAAATTACTCCTCATGAGTAATATACAATTGCAGCTTGATAGCAAACAGAACTTTGCCCATGGAAATAACAAAACATGCAAAAAGGCAACAGCAAAATACCTAGAACTGTGAACATGGCCATCAATCATCAAAGAGCATTAAGGTTTCCGGATGTTTTTGTGTTTTTTTCTTTCCTCTAATTTCAGTAAGTTTGGCATTGATGGCTGCACCAATGCTGGAGGGCACCACATGAGGCCACTTTTGCAGTGTTGCTCCTGTGAGACAACTGAATAAAACGCAAAACATTGCTCTTGTTAGGAAGCAAGGTGGCCCACAGTTAATGACTACATATCAAGTTAGTCAACTCAACAAGAGCATGGGGGTGGTGGGTGGTCTAGTGTTTAGGGATCTGGGCTTCCAAATGAAACTCCAGAAAGTTGTGAATTTGATAGGCATTGCCACTAAAGCACTATATAAATGACTCCATAAGAACTACAAAACAGTGTGATCGCTGATTGCATGATTCACCACAATACTAAAATAAATGTGATACCTCTAATAAGCATTCTTCTTAATTTTTCGTAGTCGTTTCTCAATTTTTGGTTTTCTTCCTCCATTTCCTTCAGCTTCTTCTGAGTCTCTGTCAAGGTTGTGGCTTGATACTCATCAACAATCATTTGGGCAACATTTCTCTGTGGTTTGGGGATCACTGTCCTTTTCCTTTGGGTCTGTCAAAGAAAAAAGCAACAAGTAGATGAAAAAATAAAATAAAAATATTTCTCAATGTACGTGTAAAGTCTGAACTGACTGAGACTAGTCCAAACACCAGTGGAAAAATCCATTAATTTTTATGAAAACATTCAATTGAGAGTGGTATATCCAGCTATCATATATGAAAAGGCTATGCAATGGAAGTGTGCCAGTCAAGATGGCATCATCAAAGTAATGCTTACTTTTACAACTACTAGGCCAAAAATGTTATTAAAAGTGTATGACAACGGAGCAGATAAGGAGATGATACGTATTCATCTTCTTAGATATTTGTCTTACTACCTCAATAAATGTACACAGATAGAAATAAAATGACTGTACAGTATAGGATGCTAAGTAAGAGAATCAGAAGGGGAAGGAGGCAGAAGATTTTAATGCCATTCACATTTTGGATATAGTCAGGTTCAAAAACAAGTAGATTACTTTGTTGTCTTGCCTTGTACACTTCCTTTGCATAGCCTGTTTGTCACTGACAGATTTACTGTTCTTACAATAGGACCTAGTTTTAAAAATACCAGATACCTTTTTTTTAAGTCTGAATACATACATTTCAACTCAGTCCTTAAGTATAAGGTGTGTGATTATATGCTTAAAATTAATTCAGTGACAATTGAACACAAAGTGTGTAGTCTCAACATCAGTTTCATCTGAATCTGTATATCTTGATGGTGGGACTGAGGCCCTTTTCTTAGGCAGTGCTTTGCTACTTTCATCAGACTCCAACCCCAGAAATTCCTTAATTTTATTACTAGTATGAAATCGATTGTCTGAAAAATGACCAAAGTGGGAGGAGAGATCAGATTAAGGCACTTCACAGCAAAGAAAACAATATTTTACATTTACTGCATGAAATTACTCCTGTGCATATTATTGTCAGTGGTAGTTACAAAACTACCATAACAATTTTATTTACACATCACAACAGTTTTGCATTATTAATTGGGCCTGACACTGTAGAAAAAAATAAAAAATTTAATAAAAATATAACCCATGAGATAGGTCTGCTTACTGCTCACAAACTTGACACTGGCCAGTCATGTTTAGGCTTTTTCCCTTTCTGCCACTCCACAGCAGCTGAATAGTCAGTTTGTGGGTATCCATCATAATCCATCTTGGTGTCATATTTACTTTCTGATTCTTCTTTTCCCTGTCATTTAATTGTGATGGAGTGCCTGTGTTCCAGTCATCTAAATGCAGCATCTGGCCCTTACTATGCTCTGTTAATGAAATACCCATAGAGGAAAGAGATAAAAATGTCATACTATGTGCCTTGTGGTTTGGGTCATCTAAACCACTGATGAGTAGCTTCCTCAAACCTTTTGTGGAGGAATGAAAAAGTCTTGGTCAAACGGGACTTCAGTGGCAGGATCCAGTAGATCACTCAATCAACACTGCAAAGGTCTATGCATTATGTGCTATATGTGATGCTGTAGCACTGCCTTTACGGCAAAATTTCAAACAGTTTAATGGAGAGTATGGGTGTGGGCACTGTCTTCATCCAGGTGTTCAAATGAGAAAAGGCAATGGGACTGTGCGAGTGTATCATGGTTTGGAGGAGATGCCAGGACTTAGAGATAACAACACAAATGTGCAAATAGTTGAAATTGCCAAAAAAAAAAAAAAAAGAGCAGAGCATTTTGGGTATAAAACGCCATCTCCAATTGTGGACTTGCAACATTTTGACTTGATCAATGGCATGGTCTCTGATTACATGCATTGTGTGTTACTGGCGTTTTGTCAGCAAATAGCCACTTTGATTCCAAAAGCTACAGTCAACCATTGGCTTGAACACTGAAAGAGTGGATGGAAATCTTTTATCAATCAAGCCTCCAAGCTTTTTTTCCAGAATCCCACGGTCTATTGCTGAGCGAAGGTTTTGGAAAACTCACGAATGGCAGAATTGGCTTTTATATTACAGTTTGCCAGTCCTAAAGGTGATACTTCCAAACAAGTATCTTTGCCACTGGGCTTTACTTGTGGAGGGTCTGAGCATTTTGCTAGGTTCAGACATTAGCCGAGAGAATATTGACCATGCTCATCAGGCTGTTGAGCTATGTGGAATCAGTTCAGTCTTTGTATGGCAAAGACCAGATGACCTACAATGTGCATTCACTCCTGCATTTGACTAAGAGTGTTGAGAATTTGGGTCCTCTCTGGGCCCAGTCTGCTTTCATGTTTGAGAACTATAATGGCTACTTGCTCAAGCAAGTAAAAAGCAGTAATGCAGTGCCTCAGTAGCTTTGCAAAAGGGTAGTTTGGACTCGTGCATTGCCACACATCGCTGAGGCCTGTTTATCTAATGATGTCTCACCTGAAATGAAATCATTCTACACAGAAATGACCTCCAGTAAACATCATGTAAGGAACTATGCTAGATATGACAGGGTGACTGCACTTGGAATGCCAAAGATTTGGCCAGTCTCTGAAAATTATTTCTGGTGGAAAAAAAATGAAATCTGGTGATGTAAGATTTAAAAGGAAAACTATTTTGTAATGTGAAATATGCAACTGTATCTTGTAGAATCCACTAATAAATAATTGTGTAATTGAAATGTGTGCTTGTCTGACTAGTTTAAATGTGTTTTATCTAAGACTGAAAATCAGTATACAGTATATGACAATGATTGACTATAGGCACTTAGTACAAGACAAGACCAAGGGGATGAGTGAAGTGGCCAACCTTATACTGATTGGTAAACTGATGGTTTGTATGTATGATATATGTTTTATTCATGTCTCAAGAGATGTGGTGGACATTCATATTAAATTAGCATTCTTTCCCTATGTTTTTACATCATGAAAACTTATGAGGCTTTAGTCATTTGTAGGAATATATAACATATATGATGGAAAGTACATTAATATTATGCATTTTATAAGAATCACAGGGGTTTTTAACAAAACTTTTCCATATGGGTGCCCACCTCACCTCTAGGGTTGCAAGGCAAAATAAGGAAAGCCCATTCACGACCCCATAAAAAAACAAAAAAACCACAAGGTCACACAAATAATAAGGAAGAAACTCATAGCTCAACAATAAACCATGAGAAAACATGCTCAAGAACGTAAACTTGCAACAGAACACATTAATATTATTTTAATTCATAATACATTCATAACCTGAGACGTTTTTCTCTAACCACGCATAAACATTTTCTCAAAAACACAATCATTTACATAAATGCTATTAGCATATTATTGTAGCCCAGTTTGTACTGAATACAGTGTTTTCAGACTCTAGCAATGTAAGTTTATAAGTGACTGAAAAAAGCACTTAAGTCAGGGCATGTCAAGAACCCCAAACCCCTTTAGACCTCAGAGGGTTAACTCTATGGCTTAGTGTTACCGTCTGTGCAGAACTATTATTCCAGCCACCAAAGACAGATTTGCAAATAACCTGCCTGATTTATCTCAACTGCTCTGTGTACCCATAAATACACATGAACTAGACGAAATGACTGCCAACACTGTTCTCTATAACATTAGAAGCTGTTGCCCCCATCAAATTGAAAAAAAGTTGTTGCTCGGACACACAAAGACACGTTTTTACCTCTCAATATATATTAAGAAGGTTTTATATCTATATATTAGAGTTGTAATGCTTTTACATGTTGTCTTAGCCATTTTAATCCTCTTAATTATTAAATGTAAAAAAAAAAATGTGTTTATGTCTTTAACTGTAAATGGGTCTAAAGATAAGGAACTAGACCAGTATAAAGCAAGCAGCATGACAGACAGGGTCATTGACCGAACACTGCATCTGGATTCAGGAGATGCTTTTAAAGGATTAACCATTCCAGCATCTCAATTTTATTGGATTATCACTTCTTGGAAGTTTTTAGAATTGAGCATTGCCCACTCAAGTCGGTTACGATGACGAACTGCAGTCAGGTCGAGACCCCAATGAGCACGACGAATGTGCAGATGAGCTTCTCTGAGACGGTTTCTGACAGTTTGTGCAGAAATTCTGTGGTTGTGAAACCAATTGTTGCAAGCAACTGTATGTGTGGCTGGTCTCAGACGATCTTGGAGGTGAAGATGCTGGATATGGTGGAGATCCTGGGCTGGTGTGGTTACACGTGGTCTGCGGTTGTGAGGCCGTTTTGATGTACTGCCAAATTCTCTGAAATGCCTTTGGAGACTTATGGTAGAGAAACAAACATTAAATTCATGGGCAACAGCTCTGGTGGACATTTCTGATGTCACCATAGCACAGAAACTGCACTTGTAAAAATTACAAATGACTTTCTTCTTGTGTCAGATCAAGGCTGCATCTCATTTCTAGTTTAACTTGATCTTAGTTTGATACCATAGATCATGACATTCTCATAGATCGATTACAAAACTATACAGGTATTTAAGGACAGGCTCTAAGATGGTTTAGATCCTACCTGTCAGATCGCTACAACTTTTTTCATTTAAATGGGGAGTCCTGCTTCGTCAATAAACAAGCTACAGGTAGTCTAAAATGCAGCAGCTAGAGTCCTTATGAGGTCAAGAAAATATGATCATATTACCCCAATTTTACAGTCTCTGCACTGGCTACCTATTAAGTTCCGTATCAGTTACAAATTATCATTACTTACCTATAAGGCCCTAAATGGTTTAGCTCCTGTGTACCTAACTAGCCTTCTACCACGTTACAACCCATCACGCACCCTAAGGTCACAAAACGCTGGACTTTTGGTCGTTCCTAGGATAGCAAAGTGGTAGAGCTTTCTCACATTTGGCTCCCAAACTCTGGAATAGCCTTCCTGATAATGTTCGGGGTTCAGACACACTCTCTCTGTTTAAATCTAGATTTAAAACACATCTCTTTCGCCAAGCATTCGAATAATGTATCTCATAATTTTAGACTGCAGTTGTATCTGATCAAAAGCACATTTTTATTCTCTAGCTTGGGTTAAACTAATAAACTAATTAATTTTACTTTGTTGGATCAGCAGATATGCTAATGATGTCTCTATTTGTTTCTGTTTTTGCTGGGATTTACATCCCGTGTTAACTAGGATTTAAACAAGCTCCAGTCTGGATCCAGAACACCTGAGAAGAGATGATGCTGACCCTCAGAGGACCTCAGATGACGCTAACCCTGAATCAACAAACAGAACTATCAATTATTGCTACAAGTGTGATTGCATCTTATAATAATCACTGTTAATAGTGTTCATCGTCTGACTGATTACGTCTTTGATTGATTTTTCCATACATTTCTGCCATATCCACATAAATTGACAGTCACTGTTGATAAGCTACTACTAAATATTGTAGAAACATAATTTCTTTAAAGTTGCTCTGCAATGATTTGTATAGTTAAAAGCGTTTTACAAAAATATGCCTGTGTGTGGGGTAAAAGCCCCCCCCTTCCCACTCCATACATTAATAAGATTTTTAAACAAAATAAATGACTTGTATGATTTATTTTTACACAATATCTGTTCCTCCATTAATGTTGAATAGAAAAGTATATATATTTTCTGCAATTATAAATTTTAGAATTTTAGGCACAATGAAAAGCACTTTTTATCTTAAGGTGTGCCTTTAGCCCCATTGTACCATTTTATATATATATATATATATGTATATATTGTGTGTGACTGTGTGTGTTTGTGTAAAAGTGTGACAGCTTTGTTGTGTTTCTTATCTTAGCAAGGATGATCAAATGTGATAATAAAGACATTTATAATATTATTAAATATCTATTTAAGATAAATGCTATTTTTTCATAATATAATAATAACTGCATTATTGAGCAGCATATCAGATTATTGCAATTATTTCTGAAGGATCATAAATTCAGCTTTCAAATCGAAGGAATAAATTACATAATAGAAATATTACAAAATTGTACTGTTTTTGCTGTCCTTTAGATCAAATAAATGCAGGCTTGGTGAACAGAAGATACTCCCTTAAAAAACATTCAATATTACTGGCCCAGATTACAGAAAACAAGAGTTAATGTCGGGGAAGCTTTTTCTAGGTGGAAAGAGCTAATGCTTGATAAAGATTTCAAAAGAGACGCTGAAGTGGCCAGTTTTCTTCTCGAAAGGTAAGTCAGTGTTACAATCTATATTATAATATTTTTTATATCTAACAATGCATATAATTCAGAAAATATAACGAATAAATTAGACATAACTACTAATTACAATATTTCATGTTTTCCACAGTCAGTAATTCATACTGTAACATTCGTTTGTTAGTTGTCATGTTGCAGTTTGTTTGAAATAACACACCTGTTCACCTGAAGGAAAACTCGACGAAGTGCTATTAGAAAACATCCTGTCAAAGCTTTTTGGTACATATCGCCTACCGTAGATGCAATGGGCATTTGAAAAAGCGAGGCGCTGGAGAGCAAAATTAGTTTGAATGCAAAATACAATTTCACCACTAGATGGGAGTAATTCCTACTTACTGTCCCTTTAATATGTGAACTGATTAGTCGATCTGGGCCAACACCGCGACACCAGTGAGGAGACTATTCCAAGGAAAGACGCTATCATTGATAATAAGCCTGTGAGAAATAATCCACCTAGAAAGCTCCAGTTTACAGGAGTCACAAATGTGATCATGATGACTCAACTAAACCTTGTATATATGTTACATTTCTGTATTTGGTATCTGAGAAGTAAGAACGGGTCTAACTCATGTCCGAAATGCAGTAACAGAGTTTACTCATTTTAGCTTGGCTTCCAGAAAATAAATATGTATTTTTATTTGTAATAATCCATTTGATAACACTGCTAAGAAGTAGGAATTGCTATAATTTATTATTAAAAGTGTTGAAACTTTATTGCGGTTTCTCGATTCCAGACTAGTACAATAATATCTCAGATTTGATAAATTGCATGATAAACATTATTGTGGACCCACCAGAGGAACAACTGCAGATGTTATTTCAAAAAGTGATACTTTCATATATTTCATATATATGAAAGTAAAATGTTTCAAAAGTGACTTTTGTTTAATGTTTATGATTAGAGTTTACAGCTCATAAAAAAAATCCAGTATCTCAAAATATTAGAATATTTACATTTGAGTTTCACTAAATGACCGTTCCTACAGCATAAATTCCAGGAATCTCTTGTTCTTTGCCACAAACCACAATAATTGGCAATGGTCCAGAAGTCAATCATTGACACCCTCCACAAAGGGGTTACGTCACAGAAGGTTATTACTGAAAGGGCTGGTCCTGACTATCTGTGGTCATTAAAAATCCTAGAATGTCTTTCAGAAAGAGTAGGGGTGTGACCTCAGCATCCAGCCCAAATTTGCCCTGACCATCATGGCCTCCTAACAATCCCCATATCTGATTGGCTTCATCACTCTGTCTCCTCTCCATCAGTAAGCTGGTGTGTGGTGGGCGTTCTGGCGCAATATGGCTGCCGTCGCATCATCCAGGTGGATGCTGCACACCAGTGGTGGATGAGGAGGTACCTCTGACAATGTAAAGCACTTTGAGTGCTTAGAAAAAAGTGCTATATAAATGTACATAATTATTATTATTATTAAAGCATATTACATGCAAAGTTGACTGGAAAGAAGAAATTGGGTAGGGAAAGGTGCACAAGCAACTGGGATTGAGAATACTGCAAGCTTGAGAATACTGTCAAGCAAAGCCAAATCAAACACTTGTGAGAACTTCATAAGGAGTGGACTGAAGCTGGAGTCACCACTCTCAGACATCTTCAGGGAAAGTGCTACCAAGCCACTTCTAAAACAGAAACAACGTCAGAAGCATCTTCCCTTGCCAAATTAGAAAAAGAAATGGACTGTTGCTCAATGCTCCAGAGTACTCTTGATATTCTGTCTGTTTTGGAGATGTACCGGTATATGATTGTGTTAAAAAGATGAGACAATGGTTTTCAAATTAGGCCACATATTTCAATTTGCTATTACCTATTGTTTTGATAATCTTACTAATCATATGTTTTGTTCCATGTGCATTAAAGTATTATTAAGACTAGACTTAACTATTTTCATCAAAAGTGGGATGCTAAATCATAAATAAATGATTTAAAGTTGCCATTGTTAATATGTTCTTATTTCTTAAGCTTCACTTTTTGACTGTCCTTATGTAATACCCTTTCGTTATGTGCACATAATGACCACAACTAAACAAAACGAGCTACAGCTTGGACTTGAAAATGGGGATTAACACATACACACACATCTTAATATCAATATAGTCATTTCAATTTCAAATATCAATTCAGTTTCAAAAGCTTTATTGTCTATCCATACTGGGGTAGAATATAGTTTTCAGACAAAAGGCTCAACACTCAAACAGCACAAATAGATCTAGCAACAAAGTACATTACATCACAAAAACACAACTGATACAGGCTTGATGAGCATAAGAGACTCCATTAAAAACAAGGTCAATTATTAATAAGATTATAATATGGCCTAGGTTGGGTTTATAATATTATAGAAAATAGTATTAACATAATAAGGTCAATATATATATATATATATATATATATATATATATATATATATATATATTATATTATATTATATATTATATTATTAAAAAATTAAGCATTTAAACTCACCAAAAAGAATGGAATCAGCATAGTCCTAAAATTTATTTCGTGTGATTAATCCAGTTCTGAATCCTGCTTGTCTCACTGTTTTTGATAAATCTGGGAGCACCTATGAAATTGTTTGCCTGGGTTTAAAGTCATCTTCAGTCCCCTCCTGGCTCTCTTACCTCTATCCATTTAATTATATTTCAGCCGGTTACTTCTTCTGACTTGTTAGAAATCACCCAGCAGCACAAGCCAGCTTATTGCTCACTTGATATCATCCTGTCCCGCTTGTTAGCACAGGTTTGGGATGTGGTGGGTTTAGGGGCGGACTTCCAGTAGGCAAAGGTAGGTGACTGCCTTGGGCACCCAATAGCCAACGGCCCTCTAAAATGCTTTTCAGACCAGATGCACATTAAACACGGACATGTGAACGGTTGCCGTTTATGGTGTTTATTACCATGACAATAGGGTGACCACCCGTCCCGCATAGCACGTGCGCACACAACGTTTGAAGCCCAATTCATGCGTCCCACAAATTGAGACTGTGTCACGCATAATCAATGCTTGCTCAAAAAAAAAAGTTGGTCGCCCATCTATATCTGGAGTCAATAACCCGTCGATCGTGGTCGACAAGTCGATCTTGGAAGCATTTAAAGTCGATCGCAAAGATTTTTCAAAATCTGAGAAAAAAGATGCGAGCCTCCTAAAACAGACGAGACATTTATACTTGACGCAATTGTTTTAGACTGAAAACCAGACCATACAACTGATTTAGACGCGGGTGCCGGTGTGATGAGATGTACTAATTTCTGTCTGCTCGGGCATGATTGTTTTAGGCCTGTAATTGATTGGTTGTTGAGGTAATAGGGATGACACGGTTCGCTCAAAAAAAACAAACCGTTTCTGTTGATGCATGCGCATTCTGGCTTCCCAGACATTACAAGAACATGAGAACATTTGTCAATTCTGTCATAAGCATACAGTACATCAGCAATTACACTTGTTTAGGGGAATAGGGCATTATTAATATACCATGTAAGGTGCTAGAAATGGGTAAACCACTATCAGTGAGTCTGCCCATGGGGTGATGGCACCACCACGCATGGCAGTGTCCCACATTGTCCCTCAGAAACATACCCCTTGTAGCAGGTGGTCACCCTACATCACAACCATCTCCGTGTCTGAGTTAAATGTGCTTCTTGTGTATCCTGCTTCTGGCAAAACGACTATACACCGCATGCATAATTATAAGACGTTGATATTCTGATGACATTTTTTTTCAAGCACATTTTACCAATTCCAAACCACATCAATCTTAATAACTACTAGCAATTTTGTATTTAATCATTTATAAGTGCTATATATTTGTGCATGAAGGCTGTGAAAAACTCCTTATATTCAGGAGTGCTGGATTATTAGGCATGTTTTATTTTACAGATAAAATGAGCCCCAAAAGAGGTTTAATTCAGACTGAAAAGTCAAAAATTATTAAATCCCCATGAGAAATATTCAGAACTAATGCAATACAGAAATTGCAAAGTTAGGACGTGGTCATTGGACTGCAAAATGCTCACTGAGTCAGCCAGGTCAGGAAAAAAAACAGGTGTAAAATGAAAATGGTTAACTGCAAAAGAATTAAGAATTAATGTGAAGAATTACGTGTGAAACCATCAGGAAGCAGTTAGTCTCCCGCACTACTATTTTCCAGAACGGCAACTTTCCTGGAGTCTCCAGAATTACAAGGTGTCAGGTTCTGAGAGACTTTGTTTGGGTAAAAAAAAATCCCCCAAAATTACCCTCACTTAATTAGAATAACATCCTGAAGTATTGTGAAATGCTGTATTTTAAAACTAATTCTTTATAGGCAACAGAACAGACTCTTGAAGAGTCACACACACCGCGAACACACACCTGGAGCAGTGGGCAGCCAATTATACTGCGGCACCCAGGGTGCAGTTGGGGGTTCGGTGACTTGCTCAAGAGCACCTCAGTCGTGATATTGCCAGCCCAAGACTCAAACCCACAACCCTAGGGTTAGGAATCGAACTGTCTAACCACCACTCTAATCAAGTCATACACCACATCCTCCTGTACCACTGTTTTGAATTTATGCCCCTGGGTGGGTTCCACTATACTTTCTATTGGTGAGTCAGAGTCTTAGCGAGGGGCTGGTGCCATCATATTTTAAGCACTTACTTGTGCAGCCTCTTTAAAAATATTAATAGTTTTAGAATCTTCTGTGTTAAACCATTACATGCCTATTTCTAAAATGCTTTTTGTAGCTAAAATGCTGGAGAAAGTGTTTTTTAACCAACTTTTAACATTTTCAAATAAAAACAATATTTTTTAATACATTTCAGTCGGCTTTTAGATCATAGCATAGTACAGAAACTGCCCTTCTCAATGATTTACTGCTTTCGGTAGATTTTGGGAACTGTGCTGCTTTAACCTAGTGCAGCTTTTGATACAGTGGATCATTGGGTGGGCATTAGGGGGACTGCATTAATGTGCTTCTTCTCTTATTTACATAGGAGAACTTTTACAGTGGAAGCTCTATTTCCACCACTTGTCCCATCGACTCTGGAGATCCCCAAGTTTTGTGTCTCGGCCCCGTTTTATTTGTCTTATTTATGCTCCCTTCAGGATTAATCAAAAACACTGTGTGGCACACCATTGTTGTGCAGATGATACCCAGTTGTACTTTCCTTAAAATCTAATGACAACTCAAAATGGTCCGATTTTCTTTTGATTGACTTTTCCGATTTTCTTTCCAATCGATTGACTGCTTGGACAAAATTAAATTGTAGATGGCACAAAATTCCTTCAGCTGAACGAGTCTAAATCTGAAAGTGGTCATTTTTGGCCAATCAAAGTTATCAAAACAGCTGTCACTTGATCTGACCCCTTTAGACTACAATGCTAATACTCTGGTGAGGAACCTTGGTGGGTTTTTGTGTGTGTGTGTGTGTGTGTGTGTGTCCCTACACCTTTAGCAATGAGCCTGCATGCAAAAAAAGGGGGGGTTTATTATTTTCTTTAAACCCAGGGGCTGAAGTGCTTTGTGACGATACACTTGAGAACTTGTGCTTCAACTTTTTAGCTTTTGTTAAGTTTATTTTATCAACTTTGAGACTGCTAGCAGCAGATTCAAGCCATCACAGTTATGAAATTGTGTTTGAGCTAGAAAAAATACAACTACAAATTCCACTGTCACAGACGATGAGTTGTCTTGCCCCCAAAATGCCTTCATAGATAATCTTTACTTAATATTTACTAATAAACTACTGCATTTAAATCTGTACCTCTTCTCATCTCAGCCACCACATAACACTTAGGATATTTAACAATTCAAATAATTTTCATCTTTGCGCTGTTAAAGTCTTATATTTCTATTTTCTATATCATGATGACATTGTAATGTAATTTTTGTTAGATCACTAGTAACAGTGTAACTGTAAATCCTGCCCAGTCTCTTTGAATTAACACCACACATATAGTTATGTGTTAATTTGCACAGTTAAAATGTATATTTGCTATAAAGAACTGCAGCTTTGTGCATTTTTAATCATTGTCATCCAAACCACAGCCATTGTTTACAGGAAATACTGACAGTGTACACTGTTATATTGACAACAGTGACACAAATATGTGTTAATCTGATGGCAATGATATGTTGGCACTGACACAAAAAAGTTACTTTTGAGAGATGAAATAAGGCTTTAGATCAAGTTAAAGGCTTTCCATTAACCAAGGTAATCCATTGTGTGTCTGTGTGTGTGTTTACATTGTTTTAAGAAATGTGCATAACTGGTCTGCAAATGTTAAAGATGACTTGAAATGTTTCTACAATTGCTTAGAAATGATTTTTTATAAATGCAAGATTAATTTAAATTTTTTTGCAGAAGTCACTTTTGCATCATGTCTTCTTATCTGCACAAGCAGCATCTGTTATTTCCAGAACACTAGTGACATGCACACAAAAAAAGGGCATTGCCAAATGTGTATAGAACCCAAATTATGTTTATTCTTCAAGGTCATTTTATTCCCCTCTGCTGAACTTGAGAAATTCTGACATGAATTCTGACATGTTCATTGTGTTGATATAACCTTCATGAAAATTAACTATGGTTTTACTACAAAAAAAACAAACAAACAAACAAACAAAAATTAACCATGGCTAACCACAGTTTGACTCTGGTATTTGTAATGAAACTGTGGTTATGCGAATGGTAATCTATCTGACAAAAAAACATTGTTACTACACTTTTACTTTTTATAATGCCTATTTAGACATTTTTTAGAATATGGACTTTTTCAGTAAGTAAGAGATAAGTAATTTATGAAAATTTCTGGTTGATCTTTCTGGTTGAGTGCATAAAGAGAAACTCATCCACTTAATTCATTGCCCTGGTCAACTTGATTCTATGAGGAAAAATAAATAAATTTGGTTAAGACGATATCTGGAAACAAAAGATCTCAATTAGACAGAATGATCATTTTGCAGGTCATTCTGTTGAATTTCCAAATGTTGTCTCATTACATTTCAATTTGTCATGATAAGCCCTGTATCCACCCCAGTAACTAGCAGAGAATCAGAATCAGAATCAGAAAGAGCTTTATTGCCAAGTATGCTTGCGCATACAAGGAATTTGTTTTAGTGACATAAGCTTCCAGAACACAACAACAACACACAGACAAAAAAAAAAAAAAAAAAAAAAAAAAAAAAATATATATATATATATATATATATATATATATATATATATATATATATATATATATATATATATGTAGGCAAATAAATAAGTGTATAAACAATTGTGCTATAAATGATAATGGAATAGAACTGAGTGAGATGCAGGAATGTTCTAGGATGGAGGGTTAACAAATAAATATAAGGATATTGTACATTTATAAGTATAAGTAGGGAACATTCAACTGTTCATGAGGCAGATTGCCTGGGGGAAGAAACTGTTCTTGTGCCTTACTTTTCTGGTATTTCCGGCTCTGAGGCGCCGGCCAGATGGCAAAAGTTCAAAGATGGGGTGACTTGGATGTGAGGGATCCAGAGTGATTTTCTGAGCCATTTTCCTCACTCTGGATGTATACAGTTCTTGAAGGGTGGGCAGGGGAGCACCAATAATCCTTTCAGCAGTCCGAACAGTTCTCTGTAGTCTTCTGATGTCTGATTTTGTTGCTGAACCAAACCAGACAGTTATTGAAGTACACAGTACAGACTCATTGACGGCTGAGTAGAACTGTTTCAGCAGCTCCTGTGGCAGGTTAAACTTCCTCAGCTGGCGAAGGAAATACAACCTTTGCTGGGCCTTTTTAACAATGGAGTCAATATGATTGTCCCACTTCAGGTCCTGAGAGATGGTGATTCCCAGGAATCTGAATGACTCCACTGCAGCCACAGTGCTGTTCATGATGGTGAGTGGGGAAAGTGCAGGTGGGTTTCTCCTAAAGTCCACGATCATCTCCACTGTTTTGAGCGTGTTCAGCTCCAGGTTGTTAAGACTGCACCAGACAGCCAGCTGCTCAACCTCTTGTCTGTAAGCAGACTCATCACCGTCCTGGATGAGGCCGATGACTGTAGTGTCGTCTGCAAACTTTAGGAGCTTGACAGAGGGGTCTTTAGAGGTGCAGTCGTTGGTGTACAGGGAGAAGAGCAGAGGGGAGAGAACACATCCCTGAGGGGCACCAGTGTTGGTAGAGCAGCTGTTTGATGTGAATTTCCCCAATCTCACTAACTGTTGCCTACCTGTCAGAAAGCTGGTAATCCACTGACAGATAGAGCTAGGGACAGAGAGCTGGGTCAGTTTGGTCTGAAGGGCTGTTGGGATGATAGTGTTGAAAGCCGAACTAAAGTCCACAAACAGGATCATCACATAAGTCCCTGTTTTGTCCAGATGTTGCAAGATGAAGTGCAATCCCATGTTGATTGCATCATCCACAGACCTGTTTGCTCGGTAAGCAAACTGCAGGGGGTCCAGTAAGGGTCCAGTGATGTCCTTCAGATAACCCAGAACCAGTTTTTCAAATGACTTCATGACGACAGACATTGGAGCCACAGGTCTGTAGTTGTTAAGTCCTGTTATCTGGGTAGAGTTCACCTCTATCTGGGTAGAGGTGGGTAGAGTACCCAAAAACTGTACTCAAGTAAAAGTAAAAGTACTTCTAGAAATATTTACTCAAATAAAGGTAAAAGTACTAGTCTGAATAGTTACTTGAGTAAGAGTAAAAAAGTATCGGATAAAAAAATCTACTCAAGAACTTAGTTACTAGTTACTTTGGGTCATATATACTGAGCCTATTTATATTTAGATATATAGATAAAATGTATGTGTGTATGCATAAAAATATATATTTCAACAGCCTTTACTCCAGTCTTCAATGTCACATAATCCTTCAGAAATCATTCCAATATGTTGATTTACTATCAGTAATGTTCTTTTTATTTTTCTATACATCAAATTATCCTAAACAAATTGTCACAGGTTCCCAAAAAATATTAAGCAGCAAAACTGATTCCAGCACTGGTAATAAATCAATATATTAGAATTATATTTTGAAGGATCATAACTCTGAAAACTGGAGTAAAAACTGATGAAAATTCGGACTTGCATCACGAAATAAATTATATTATAAAATATGTATTATATATGTATAAATAACCTCTGACACAGAAGAGAGAAAACTCCTCACATAACGCTGTTACTGAACATCTGAACATAACGAACCAAATGCACATTGACGGATCTTCCTCTGTCTGTTCTGCAAAATGTAAACGTATATTTCTGCATGCATAAATATTGTGGAAAATCATAATTAATTGTGTCTAGGCATAGGGGGGTCGTCCTGTGACACACAGCAGCCACAACAGCATATTGGACAATTACTATTAAGCTTTATTTATTTTATTCATTTTTATTAGAAATATTCCCAGATGCATGAACTATAAAATGAAATATATCGATTCTCACATTTCATAGATTGTTAATAATGGTAATATGTGATGGTCAAAGTAGCCTAATTATGTAATTTATTATAAAACCCTGTTTGTTTACTAGAGTAACAGATATAGGTGTCATGCCATGACATATTTTTAATATGACTGACTTTATATCAAATGTGAATTTAACATTGAAGGTTAATGTGATAGCAAATAACATTTACATTATCAAAGATAATTTTCACTAACAGTCTAGAGTTCAATCACTCTCAGAAACTCCCATTAAAAAGGGCCCTGGCCTCTGCTGAAATCAGATTGGCCCCCGTTCCATCAATCGTCGACGAGAAGAGCAAACGGAGAATTATTGACAACGATCACAGATGCAATTCCACCCCCAAACAATTGGCGGCACTCGCGGCAGTAATGTGTCAATGCAACTTGGGAGAAGAAGCAGAGCTCTTGGCTTTGTATTATATTTTCTTGACATTTTGACTATGAATGGCTTTGGCTTGAGCGATACCAGAACATTCTCTGACGTTATGCCAGTAGGTGGGAGAAAGAATCCATCTCCTCTTGTTGGTTGTCATTAAAATATGAGAGGATATTTAGCTGCTGCTCTCACTTATTTTAGGTTTGTTTACTAAATTGTGGAAGAAGCACTGGAAGCACTGTCGAAGTAAACCAATAAACTTGTTAACCCTTTGACGCGTGCGATCACACCGGTGTGATCAGTCTTGGCTGGTCCCTGAAGCGTCCCTGAAGCATATGATTACACCAGTGTGATACTGTGATTTGAACTTTCAGTGCGATATCGCTGTAAAAGAAGTGACCCCAACTAAGCAAGCCAGAGGCGACAGAGGCAAGGAACCAATCAGTGACAGAATGGAGAAAAAACCTTGGGAGAAACCAGGCTCAGTTGGGGGGCCAGTTCTCCTCTGACCAGACAAAACCAGCAGTTCAATTCCAGGCTTCAGCAAAGTCAGATTGTGCAGAAGAATCATCTGTTTAATGTGGTTTTGTCCTGGTGGTTGTCTGTTGTCTGATAGTTCTGCGACTTATAGTCAGGTGCGATTTATTTATCAAAATTAATTTGACATGAACCAAGAGAAATGAACCAAGAGACAACATTACTGTCTACAGCTGCGAGAGGGTGCTCTATGTTGCTCAGTGCTCCATTCATTCATATTGTTTGATTGTTTGTTTCTATGCTTCTTCTATCTAATGTCTTTGCTGTTGGTTTCTTTCTACTCTTCCACTTCTTCTTCTCCTTACTTGGCGGCCATGGCCAGTGCAGCTGGCATCCAACATAAAGGTGCATTGCTGCCACCTACAGTACTGGAGTGTGGAACAGATTAGTGGGGGGAAAAAAACAGGTGATGACTGCGTGTGGTGGGTGGTGGTCCGTTCTGTGATTCTCCAGCTCACACAGATGGCCAGTCCACCCCTGGCTACATGGCACATTGCATAAAGGTAATATTGGAAAAGGCGTAATGGGGCACTTTATATGAGCTCTGGGGCTAAATTACAAAACACTATAATATTAAAAAGCGAATGTTAACTGTTTCTGCTTTTGGTGCTGGGGAAATTAAGGAAGTACATTTACGGTATGGTTCACTTTTGTGTAAACTTTGCTGATCACTGATTGGCCGGAGAGAATCGTTACTACCTGTGTCACTGAACTTGCAACACAAACACAACAGAACACTAGATTTAAATCAGGATAGCCAGCGAAGGATCGAACGTGACTGTTTTGAATGAGCACATATTTATGTTTTGTTGTCTGTTGAGAAAGTACAGACATTCCTCTCGTTGATAGAAGAGGAGCGGATACAGCGAGAACTGGATCACGCCAATTTGTACCATATATAATAATCTAGTATTCCCTTAAATTCTATTGAATTAATAGTTAATCTTACCATTTTAATGAGAAAGCATCACCTAACAAGTCAATGTTTGGTTTCCTGCACATTCTTATAATACAAAACTTTCTGCCTCTAAAAGGTTATTTGTTTAATGTTGGGAATTTCTATAAAAAAAAATAAAAATAAAATAAATATTTACAATAGCAAACATAAAATGAGCATGATGAACATCAGATGGATGAGATCCTCAGCAAATGTATTGCAAATGACAATGTGCTTTTTCTGAAATCTGAATAAAATTAGATAATTTCTTTGTGCATATATCTTAATTCAGTTTGTACAATTATTCACTGTTTATGTAATTTTTTTGTTACATTGTATTTATTTGCAACTGTTAATGTTTCAACAATGATTTCATTTTGATGCAGTTGATTTTCATGTTGGCTAACTGTCACCATCCCGTATATAGGACGCCTAACTTTATTTCACTATTTTACTATTAAATCCTAATCAAATCATGACAAACTATATATCGTTGGAAAGGTCTAAGACTCAAGAATACATATCTGTTGATGATTTTGCAGATTTCGGAAGAGTAATGGATAAATATATGACAAGAGTGCGCATCAAAAAATCTGTATTAATTAATTTAATGTATAAAGCTACCTCACTGTAAAAAAATCTCTGATACAAGTATATACAATACAAGTCCTGCATTGTAAATGTTTTTTAAGTATAAACAGGTATAAACATTACTTAATGTAAGTATAATCAGGGAAATTTATTTAAAGGTTTTAAAGTGAACTGGGACTATGATACTATTATACATAATATTGTATTATTATTAATTAATTAATTATTGTAAATGCACTGTTGGAGTTGGTTGAGGAAGTTTTTTATCGTGGACAAATGTAAGTTAAGTAAAAAGTACAATATTTCCCTCTGAAAATGCAGTTGAGTATGCATGAAAAAATTGCTCAAGGAAAGTACAAGTACCTCAAATTTGTACACAAGTAAGCTACAGTAATTTAGTAAATGTTCTTCTGTTCAACCCAGATTTTTTGTTTGTTCATTTTTCCTAAGTAATTAGTTGATGTTTTTGCAGATTTTTGGCCACTGGAGACTCCTACTGGACCATAGCTTTCAGCTATCGTGTGGGAGTGAGCACCGCTGCAGGGATTGTTGGAGAGGTCGCCAGGGCAATATGGGATGCCTTGGTGCAGGAGGTCATGCCAGTCCCCACCACTGAGGACTAGGGAAGCATCGCGACTGATGGTGCGTTCAAGTCCTCCTGGGAAGTTCGTACACACGAGGTGGGAAGTCGTGCTTATGACGGCATGTGCGTTCAAGTCACTTTGGTTGGAGCAAGATGGCGGAGTACTTTCTCTTAATTAAAAACACAAAAATACAGCAATGTTCTTTAACTCTTGTTCTAGTAAACGAAGAACAAAGAAATTGGCATTAGGTATACTTCTTTTTTAATGTTTTAAATTAATTTATGAAGCCGCTGCCAACTTTATTGTTACAATTTGCATTGTTATATTATAATACCATCATATTATGTGTCGTCGATTTATTTACTGCGCTGTAAATAGAAAAGCCTGACAATATCACAGCTAAATACTTTTAAGTATTGTATATTCCGCCATGTTAATCACTGACATGCCCCCAACTCGTACAGATCGGGGCTTAAAGAAAATCCCGAGCTCCCCACTGGTACTTACGATATTGTGGTGGTGTTCATGTGCATTCAACTCGTAAATACGATCTATACGAGATGAATTGAACGCACCATGACTTCCTCCATCGGTGGAACTTCCCCTAACTGCCTTTGGTCCATCAATGGAAAACATGTTGTGATCAAGGCTCCTGACAACTCTGGGTCCCTGTTCTTCAACTACAAGGGGACTTACTCAGTTGTGCTCCTGGCAGTAATAGATGCCCAGTACTGCTTCCGGGTAGTTGATGTGGGCAGCTACGGGAGGACAAGTGATGGCGGTGCGCTGGCTAACTCCACTTTCGACCAGGAGATGGGACCCTTGGCCTCCCACAAGATGCTCTGCTGCCAAGTGCAGAGCATTTGGGACACCTGCCACATTTGTTTTTGGCTGATGAAGCCTTTGCACTCCGCCGAGACCTCATGCGGACTTTCCCAGGACACAATCTCTCCAGCAGTCAAAGAATCTTCAATTACAGGCTGTCCCCTGGCAACCTGTGGCATAAGCCATTGCTTTTAACGGCTCTTTTAAGAGCCACAAATTGGTAAGAAAAAAAGCATGATTTTCATAATTATATTATGGCAACACCCATTCTCCCGTGGTGAAAATAAATTATACTTCCATAATGTGCTTAAATTGCTCTACTTTCACACACTAATTTTGTACTTAATACACTACAAATTCGTCCTTATTAGCTCTTAAGAACATCAAATGAACTAAAATGTGCTAAAAATGTATTTAGAAAATGTGTTTAGGTACCACTTGAAACTCTTTCATACAAAGTGCTAACTAAATATATTATTTTAATATTCAGGGTGTCTCATAATAGCACAGTTGAGTACACTTAGATGTTCTTAAGAACTACTAAAGAAGAATTTGTATTATTTTAAGTGACCAGCATGTTGACAATATTTTATTGCTGGGACATTAACTTAAAAATAATAAGATACTATTCAAAAAAAGAAAAAAAACTTCAGCAGTATTCATTCAAGTTTTTTGCATTTTTATTTTTGGAGCAAATACTTATATGCAGAACAGTTTAGAACATTGTTATAGCAAATACTTTTATGCTGAAAATTTTTGAACACTGTTTGAGCAAATATTTTTATACTAAACATTTTCTAACACTGATGGAACGAAACGTTTCATAGAAGGCTTACTTTGTATGAGGGAGAAAGCACAAGGTGCAGCTGACAAGAAATAAGCTTACTAACACCCCTCACAGACTTGTCAGCTGCCCCCCTCTACTCTCTCCTGAGTGTTCAGTGAGTCCAGCTTCCAGACATTTTGCATCATACACCAGCTTATGAATTTGGAACTTTAAATCCTGCCTGGTCCTCAATGACAGGGTCCTGAAGTCCTCTAGGAGGCTCTCTTACTCACAGCCTCCAAAGCTATTAACAACCTCTCCTCAAACAGTGTGCTGCTGTGTGCTCTCTTTCTCTGTGAGTTCCCTGTCTCTCCCTGAATGCTGGACTGGCTCGGGCTTGATGGTCCTGCCTGAACATGAATGCTGGACTGGCCCGGGCTCTCACTCAGCTGGTTTGCCTCACACTGCTGACTGTGTGTGTGTGTGTGTATGTTGTCTGTGCTGACTGACTGTTCCCGGCCATGGCATCTCCTCTCTCCTCTGTGGTCAGGGCTTCCCAAACCCCACCTACCATATTACTGGCAGTTATTTTGTCTTCTAGGAAGGGGTTGAGGAAGCCCATGACCCCCACTGTAGCGCCATGGCCGGACACTGCTCGCCCCGGCTCCACTCCTCTTTCTCTCTGACTCCTTCCTTCTCTCTCTTCTATAGGTGTCTCTAAGAGACTTCCACCTTTTCCTACACTCATCCGCTAGTGAGAAGACAATAGAAAACACATATTCAATATAAACACCTCATTACCCACAATTCAGAATACCAAAGGGGAGACCAGTTATAGAACACTTTTGTTTTTCCTTGTAGAAAAAATAAATAAATAAAAAATAGGCAGAAGTAGGATGACCATATGAGCCATTTTCCCAGGACGCGTACTTGCCAGGATTTTTTAATTGCCTAAAATATCCAGATTTTGGCTATTTGTGCTGTGCAAATCTATCATTGTATGACATTCATAAGAGCTATAGAGAGCAGAGCAGATGCCTCCTTAGGCATTCAAATCACCTTCTTTGTACTTTGGTGTCATACAATGATCGTTGTGCAGCGACGCTTTAAGTTGAATGAACGAACAAACACCTAACATGTACATGTATGCATTGACTTGAACCTTCTCTGTAGATCTCACCTTCTCACACACCACGATTGGTTGATTATGTAACATACCTGCATGTTATTGGTCAAACTACTTTGGATGTTTTAGGCAATATTGAAATCCCGGCAAAGACGCGTCCTGGGAAAATGGGACAGGAACCGCCCAACCCGGAAGCCCATCAGGAAAGCCAGACGACGTCCCATGCTGCTGGCCTCCGACGGCCCCAAGGATGGTGAGTCACCCAGTCCATCGCATAACCAGAACTTTCATCTCTATCAGCAGGTGACTGGGGCCGGGGGTTTCTCCAAGGAGCAGCATGAGGATGACCGCCTCAAGCACTGTTGGGCTCAGGTGAGGGTTGCTGAAGGAAGAGATCTTCAGCCAGCACCCCACCCAACGCAGCACTTCATAGTGAACAATGGCCTGCTTTACTGTGTCGCACAGTGGAGGGGGGAGGAAAAAACCCTGCTGAGCGTCCCGCACAAAAGACAGGGGCAGAGATCGAAATAGCCCATGCACACCCGATGGCAGGCCACCTGGGGGCTCAGAACACGATCCAGCGCATCTGCGACCGATTCCACTGGCCGGGCCTAGAGGCCGAAGTCCGATGGTTCTTCCAGGCCTGCCCAACGTGCCAACGGACATCGCCTCAGACCCCTCCCCCCAGCCCACTGATAACGCTGCCCATCATTGAGGTACCCTTTGAGCGGATTGGGATGGATTGCCGAAGTCCGCCCGGGGGCATGAACGCATCACTGAGTATTCTTGAGCATCACTGAGTCCTTGAGTCCTCTAAATTAAGTTGTGAAAAGCTGGATTCAAAGCACTGTATTGAATACTCTGTAAATATACTTTTATTCTTAGCAAAACCTATTACCCAAATTCTTAGAAAAAACTTACAAAATGAAACACATTCAAGTAAATTGTCATAAGAGATGTCCCAGCTGGCATTTTAACATCGAGTCTCTGTTGAATCAACGTCAGGTGCCAGTGTTGGATAAGCATTGAATTTTGTTTAGATTTTGCAAATCCAATCAATGTTGAAATTTCAACGTCACTATAAAATCCTGCTTTTCAACATAGTTTATTTTGTTAAACAGTTTTCACTAAAGTACTGATGTCTTCAACAGTACATTTACATTTATTCATTTAGCAGACGCTTTTATCCAAAGCGACTTACAGATGAAGACAGGAAGCAATCAAAAACAACAAAAAGAGCAATGATATATAAGTGCTATAACAAGTCAGTTAGGTTAACAAAGTACACATAGCATGGGATTTTAACTAATATAATAAATAAAAAGAAAACAGATAGAAAAAAAAAAGAATAGAGCAAGCTAGTAAGAGGTCTTTACACACACACACACATATACATATACAATTGCATAATAAATGAAAAAAAAATAGAATACAAAAAGATTAGAAAGGTAGTTAGATTTTTTTAAAGAATAGAATTAGAATAGTGAGTGTTAAAGTTAGAGCGTCAAATAAAGATGGAAGAGATGTGTTTTAAGCCGATTCTTGAAGATGGCTAAGGACTCAGCTGCTCGGATTGAGTTGGGGAGTTCATTCCACCAGAAGGGAACATTTAATTTAAAAGTCCATAAAACAGTAACTCCAAACACCTCGAAATGGATACATAGACACTAAGTTTGTGGACACACATAACTAGGAAGAAGCCAACTGGTCAAAGCTAGACCAGGAAGAAGATTAATAAAGACATTTCACTGACGTAAGAAACATGCTTTATTATGTTTATATGGCTGCAAGTGTACCAACATTCCACACAAGTCAAACTTTCACCTTTAGAAAAATGGCCCAAACATTGAGCAACATTGAACACGGCTGGTTAAATCTTCCCTTCAAGTTCCTTCTTTCTGCCACTGCCACCCATCCTCTCTGGTTCATATTTCAAGTATTTGGCCATGTGTTCCTCTATTTTTGTAGTAGTTGTATCAAATGAGCTCAAGACAGCGTCTGATGAGGGTAAAAAACAGATCAGTATTAGCAAACACTAACCTCTCAAATTTAAATATTTAGCAAATATCAACTTTAAAGGGTTAGTTCACCCAAAAATCTAAATTATGCCATTAATAACTCATGAACGAGTCAATATTTTGTTCATTATCTGGCTCGGCTCTGTGTTCATCTACAGTTCTCTCTTCACAGCAGTTCAGTCAGTGTACTGTTTGAGTAAATGAATTACTCCGGGATATTGGCTTGTTTGAACTCAGAGGGAGTGTCGGCCACATTAAAAAAGTTAACAGCTTAAGTCATTTGTGGATTAATGCTAGTTGGAGACGCGAAATGTTCAAAATGATTCAGTTCGATTTGGTGAACTGGTTCAAAAAGATCCGGTTACATCGAATGATTCGTTCGCGAACTGGTGAACTGTTTTCTTCAACCGGTTAATTGAATCAAACTGTCAGAAAGGACTACTGGTGATCCGAAAACCGATGCAACCAGTTCTTGACTCGTGAACGAGTCATTATCTGGCTCGGCTCGGTGTTCATCTCTCTCTTCACAGCAGTTCAGTCAGCACGCGCAGTCTGCACCTGACTGAATCTTAATTTTTTTTTAACGGCAATTTCGTCCATGACTCTTCTGGTTCTTTGCAGGCCTTCAGTGCTCTCGCAGCTCCTTGGGTCGGCCACAATACACCATCTTAACCCAACATGATGGTATCACTTCCTCCTCCTCTCTCCACACCGCTCTGGTCCACATTGTTTTGGTCTATAGAAAAAACAAATGAGAAAACTCAAAACAATCATATCCAACAGTTAAAGTGAATAACCATCATTACATTGTAACTAACTTCTAACATTAAAAGTTTAACAGCTATTAATGGAGTTACTCTAATCTTCTGTCACTTATCCTAGGCTGGTTAATTCCTTGAACTGTCGTGAAGCAATGGCATAAATACGTAGCCACTTTTGTATGATAAACAAACTTGTGCTTCAGTTTTTTCTCCTCAATCAGCTCTTGTTTTTGGTTCTCGCTTTCATCACGTAGTACAGCAATGTTAATCAGTTTTGAGTCGCATGGATTGGTGAAGAAACTGTCCAAAGCGTTGAGACTGTACACAGCACACACATGTCTTTTTTGGCCTTCTTTCCTTTACCAAGGCAAAGGCATGTTCCAAAAAAAAAAAAACAGGAGTCTTTTTTCTTAGTTGATAAAAATGTCCCACGTGCTGCTGGTGAGCTTGTGAGAATTTTTTTATTGTCCATTTCAGCTATCCTCTTAGATAGTTGTACAACTGGGTTTTTTGCATTTCTGACACTTGGTTTTCAAACTGAAAGGCAGAAATGTCATTCAAAGATGTTTCAAAGTGCCTTGCATCTTCAGCCAAGTGGATCAGGGCATGGACATTATAGGATGGAAAGATTGGGCTGTAGAGCTTGGTAGATGTTCCATAAAAATATACTAAAAGCTCTTCATCGTAGTCAATGGATGACATCCGTGTAATGCCATTGGAGTCCAACAGTACAGACAAAAAGTGATGGTAAAAATGGTCTTGCAGAATACCTCGGAGAACAACAGGTCCAGTATAGAGTAAAAATTGCCTGAATTCCATCACTTTTCATCTGTCCAAATCAGTTAGACTTCGTGGCTGTCGGGCAAATTCTCTTGGCAGCTTTCCACTGAGGGACATGAGTTTTGCTGAAATTTCTCCAATTTGCCTTGAGGCCAGCCTACACTCTTTAGGTCCCTGTTTTGGAAAGTTCAGCAATCATCTGACAACCCCTAGACAGACAACATGCATATAGTCCAGCACAAACGGTTGTATGCACTGCAAGCCTGCAGCGATCAGGGGTGAGGAACCAGTTTGGTGCCTGGGATATGCCTGTTTAATGAAGTCATCTTCTGTTCTTGCATCAATCTTCTCCTGCAAACTGGTAGTTGAATACAACCATGTGAATTACATAATGTCCTTCAATGGTGCACCGCTCACGGCTGATGTAGGCATTGTGGGACTTGATGCATTTTAGGAATGCTCTCAACACCGGCCGATTCATGATAAGAGTCAGAGGTCAGAGTGGCAACCTCTTGAACCACCACCACGTTCGCGCTGGAAAACTTCTGCAGTCCCCAATTGGCCAAAATGCTCTGTTCGACTTTTCTGAGATCATCTACTCTTCCCTGTGGATGACCTGTGACCTACTTTCTGTAAGATCTGAATTTTTGAGTTTGAATTTTGGACATTGAATTTTAGAAAACTGAATTTGAAGTTCCGAAATTCTTCATCTTGAAAACTTGAATCTGAATTTTTTTAAACGGAATATTTGCAGTATAAGAATTCAGAACAAAAAAAATAGCTGTTTGAAAATAAATGTCTATAAAATTCAGCCATAAAAACATTTCACTGTGTTAAATTTCAAATGTTCAATATTCGTTTAAAAAAATCAAATTCAGAACTATTTAAACTACCACCTAAAATTCTATTTTATTAGATTACACTTGCAAATAATTCAAATTTACACAATTCAAATTCAAATCATTTTGTCATAATAATGGCTCCATATGTGTCTACTTGAGAACAACCCAGAACACAACGCAGACAGTAAAGTCGGGTTATTTAAGTCTGCACTTATTTTGCAGAACTGTCTTCTCTGTCTAACGTTACTTGGCCCTGCGCAGGGTCTGTAACATCAAGAAATATATAATATATCTACATGCACTGATGGCTATGCTGTGAGCAGCCACAAATATTCTTGTACTGTAAGAACATAGACAATTTCCATGAATGCAATTTGTTATGAATTATATAGAAGGAGGGAGGATTTTTTTCTCTATTTGTGATGCTAAATAATATTGCTGGTCGTTTTACATTTCTGCTGCTGTAGTCTGCATTGCTTTTGCATGGTGACGTATGAATAGTTAATACAATAGCAATTGTATTTTTGCCTAAGCTCTTTTTGTGTTTGTTTCAGATCAATGGCCAACTTTGTCATTAACACTTTGACAGACTGGCAGCTGACAGACCATGTGACTTGTCTACAGATTTAATATTAGAGGTAAGAAATTAGTTTTCCCATCTACTGCATATCAAGTTCAAGTTCTCCGCATATCAAGTCTGCATTGCTACTTGACGGATATCGCCAAGTAGTAGGCACGAGGACACAGGATTGCCAACAAAAAAAGGTTTTATTTTACCCAAAAATAAGAAAAAGGTCTCAGTTACAAAATAAATCAACTTGTTCTAACAAATAATCTAGCTAGACTTTAATAAAGTAAACAAAACAAGTTTTAATTCAATATAACGAAACTTAAGAAGAACTGAACAAAACAAAACTAACCCCCTAAATGAGACAACAGACAGGTATTTATCACAGACGGTGAGCTCACTTAAACAAGACAGGGGAAAACATACAATCAACACTTTAGAAACCAACAAATTAGTTACAAGTTATCTAATCAAAGTAAATAGAGTAACAAACAAAACAATCTAATAATACAAAACAACAAATATTAATAATAAAAATAAATTGGAACCAATCAGAAATATAACTTCATTTCTTCACCCCCCCCCATGACATAGCATCCAGTTGGTATCGTCCAGTGGAATGGTCAGACCATAAATATTGACTGCCGCACGCGCCTCAGCCTTTTGTCAGTCAAGACCGCGATGACGGAAAGACGCACACCTGAGTCAACGCCATTCATCCAACCTCCATGCCACGGTAACTTAAACTCAAATAGAAACAAAGATAAGGAAACAGAAATAGTACAACGCAAGCCAGTAAGTGTGCACTCCAAACCAACGAACGAAGTACTAACATGTATAAATAAAGCTTTGCAATTTGTCAAACAAAGTCTGTGTAGTGATTTTCTTATACATAAACCTTAAATCCTATACTATAAATTCAAATATAAATGAATAATAAAAAGGAAGAAAATAACTATCAGTATGTAAATGAATATATGTATCGTGAATGAATGCGGGAAAAGAACTATCAGTATGTGAATGAATGTATGTATCATGAATGAATGCGTTGATGTTACCCTTATCAATGTGTGGCCACAGGTTCGGCCATCACACACCCCCTCCCTTCCGGCATCTCGTGGATACAACGAGAGAAGTAGTCAGCGGTCACATTGGACTTGCCCGGAACGTGCTGGACAGTGAACCGGAAAGGCTGCATAGCCAGATACCACCGTGTGATCCTCCCATTGGTATCTTTCATCCTTTCCAGCCACTGGAGAGCTTTATGGTCCGTTTCCAACTTGAACTCCCTTCCAAGTAGGTAATAGCTCAAGGAGTCTAGGGCCCATTTAACTGCCAAACATTCCTTCTCTATTGTCGAATAGCGGACTTCCCTTGGAAAGAGTTTGCGGCTAATGAAAGCCACAGGCCGTCGCTCACCAGGTGGTCCCTGTAACAACACAGCCCCTATGCCCCTCTCAGAGGCATCCGTCTGCACAATAAATTCTTGATCAAAGTCTGGACTGTACAGCACAGCATTTTCTCTTAACGCCGATTGAATATCTCGAAAGGCCGTCATCCTTTCTTCTGACCACTGGCATTGATTTGGACATCGAACCCCCACCATATCTGTCAACAGGGCAGCCCTGCTAGAGAAGTGAGGGATAAAACGATTATAAAATCCCACCATTCCCAGAAAGGACCTGAGTTCCTTACGTGTCTGAGGAATGGGAGCTTCCTCTAATGCCTGGACCTTTTTGACTTGTGGTCGCACTACCCCGTTGCCAATGACAAAGCCCAGGTACTCGGTTTCCGTCCTGGCTACAGCACACTTGGCAGGATTCACTGTGAGGCCTGCTTCTTGCAGACGCTGTAGAACCTGTTGAAGGTGTTGAACATGCTCCTCCCAGGTAGTACTGTAGATGACTATGTCATCCAAATAAGCTGCAGCAAAGGTTAGCCCATGTAACACCTGGTCAATAAGTCTCTGAAAGGTAGCCGGTGCCCCATGCAGGCCAAAGGGTAAAACCCGGAAATGGAATAGCCCCCATGGTGTCCTAAATGCTGTTAAAGGACGGGCCTGTTGTGTCAATGGTATCTGCCAATACCCTTTGGACAAATCGATGGTCGTCAGGTATTTGGCTTTGCCCAATCGATCAATTAAGGCGTCTATACGGGGAGTAGGATATGAGTCAAACTGTGATACAGAATTCAAGTACCGGAAGTCAATACAAAACCGGATACTCCCATCCTTTTTCGGTACTAGGACCACCGGATGGCACCACTCGCTTTTAGAGGGTTCAATAATTCCCAGTCTCAGCATCAAGTTCACTTCCTCCTTCAAGTCCTCTTGGAGTCTCTCAGGTATTCTGTAACTCATACGTCTAACAGCTGCATCAGGTTTTAATATCACATCATGTTGTATCAAAGATGTCAAACCAGGATATTCTGAGAAGGTTTCAGGGGTACATAGAGCTCTCACCTGGGATTGCTGATCTTCAGGCAGATGCTCCAGATGAATATTTCCAGCTACTGGTCGAGGCAAGTACTGGTCTTCCCATTCCTCCTCCTCCTTCACATGACGAATCATCATCACTTGCCCTCGCTGCTCAGGTCGGGATACCCACTTCTTCAAAAGGTTGACATGAAGTACTCGGCTAGCACGATCTTGCCCTGGAATGACCACTTCATACGTGGTGGGACCTAGCTGGTTCCTGATCTCGAAGGGGCCCTGCCACTTGGCCAACAGCTTGCTCTCCTGACTCGGCAGCATCACAAGTACTCTGTCTCCAACCACAAAGCCTCTTTCCCGTGCCGATTGGTCGTACCATGTTTTTTGGTGCTTCTGGGCCTCCATCAGGTGGGTTTGAGCCAAAGTCCTCATTTTCTCCAGACGTTCCCTCATTTGCAAGACATAAGACACAATGTTAATAGGCTCACTCTCACCATGGTCTCCTTCCCAGACTTCTTTAAGTAGTGTCAGAGGTCCCCAAACTTCATGGCCGTATAAGAGCTCAAACGGAGAAAACCCGGTAGAAGCCTGGGGTACTTCTCTATAAGCAAAAAGAAGATACGGGAGCCATTGGTCCCAGTCCCGGCCAGTCTCACCAACAAATTTCCGCAGCATTTGTTTCAATGTCTGATTAAATCGTTCTGTGAGCCCATCAGTTTGAGGATGGTAAGGTGTTGTCCGCAAACTCTTAATACCCAGCAACTGGTAGACTTGTTTCAGGAGATTGGACATGAAATTGGTCCCTTGGTCAGTGAGAATTTCAGCTGGCAGTCCGACTCTGGAAAAGAACTGGACTAGACAAGTTGCAACATATTTAGCTTTGACAGACTTTAAAGGAAATACCTCTGGGTACCTCGTAGCATAATCGGTGATCACCAGTAGAAACCGGTTACCTGCACAGCTCTTTTCCACAGGGCCAACGACATCCATGCCCAGACGTTCGAATGGTGTACTGATTACAGGAAGGGGCTGGAGGGGCACTCTTGAAGGACGTTTGATGGATACTTTTTGACAATCAGGGCAACTTTTACAGTACTGGGCAACATCCGTTTCCAAGCCGGGCCAGTAAAAGTGTCTTTTGATACGTGCAGTGGTTTTCTTTTTCCCTAGGTGGCCAGCCCAGGGAATGGAATGGAATGGCTCAGGTGAAGGACAACCTCTCGAGTATCCTGCGGAACCACCAGCTGTTTTACCAGTCCGATCTGGCGGTAGAGTATGCCCTGTTCAAATACAAAATGCTCACCCTTGTCATTAGTGGGTCCCTCCCCTGTGGTCTCCTGGTTTGCTTTCTGTAGGCAAACAGCAAGACTAACATCTTTTTGCTGTAAGGCAATTATGTTAGTAGGCAGCTGGACATGTGGGGTTAGATTGCATGTGCTCTCTACGGGCAATTGGGAGGCATTATACTCAAGCTTTGCTCGTCTCTTTTGACGTCTAGATTTTCTTGATTTTGTGATGCCCATCGCTAAATCTACGTCATAAAAGGGCAGTGTCGAAAGAGTCTGTATCGCTTCTTCCGGCTGCTTTGCCATGGCCCTTGTTATCACTATGTTGCACTGCTGCACGGGCTTGACCAGATCTAGGAGCACTGGTAAATCACGACCAAAAACTACGGGATACGGAAGATTATCTGCTACCCCTACTTCTAACAGGTAGGTTTGACCTTCAACCCCAATATATAGGTCTGCAGTGGGCACCATTCTTTCCTCCCCATGTACGCAGCAGATGGGTAATTTATTATAGGCCCTAATTAAAGATGGAGCCACAAATTTCCTGTTCACCAGAGTCTGGTCACTCCCAGTATCCACTAGGGCCTTCAGTTCTTTCCCGTTTACGGTCACCGTCTTGATCTGTAACAGTACCTTTGGTTTGGTTATCTTTGCTGCGCTGCCTCTGGGAGCATAACACAAGTTAGTTAGTTTAGCAGCATTTTGTGGGCATGCTGGCCTTGTGTGGCCCTCTTGTCCGCACTGGAAACAAATGACTGGTCCTCTTAAAATGTTATGCCGTCTAACTTCTGGAAAATCTCCCTTGGGAGACTTACCTAGCCCAGGCACCGGTTTCTGATGGAACGGGGCCCGTCGGGAGTCACTAACAGTTGTCCAACTCCACGGTTGATTCTTTTTTCTTGCAGCCACAAAGACATCAGCTAATGACGCGGCATCCGCTGCGGTCCTAGGGTCCCGTTCCCGGACCCAGACCTGGAGTTCAGGAGAAAGCATGCGAAGATACTGTTCTAGAATGATCATTTCACCCACCTCTTCGATGGTTTTCTCCCGGGGTCTAATCCACTTGCCATAGAGTTCCTTCAGCCTTATGTACAGTTCTTTTGGACTCTCGGATGGATAGACATCTAAGGAGCGAAACCTCTGTCTATAGGTCTCTGCACTGATATCGTATTTAATGAGGATGGCTGCCTTGACCTTCTCATACTCGATACAATCATCCAAATCCATATTAACATATGCAGCCCTTGCTTTGCCAGTCAATAACGGAATCAAGTGAAAAGTCCAATCAGCCTTGGGCCAGCGGCAAGCTGTGGCGATTCGCTCAAAAGTTATTAAAAAATGCTCTATATCATCAGAGTCAGCTAACTTTTCCAGTCGAGGTTCACGAGGCCACATTGGTCCAGAATAATCAACATAAGGGTCAGCATCCCTTGTGTGGGAGGTAAACTGGTGAGGAGAACGTCGGGTTCCAGGATCTGCATCTCCACCCTGGCCATCAAGATAATCTAAATTGGTCGGGCGTGGCTCAGGAGTAAAGGAGGTACGAGCCTGAACCTCAGTCTGTAATAAGCTGAATTGATGTTGGAGAGCTCTAAATCGTCGCTCCTGTTCTCCATACTCCTGCTTCCTTGCTGCCTCCCGGACATCCATTTTCGCCATATGGGCTCGAAACAGGCCAGTCAAATCACCCAATGATGGTTCTCTACTTGCTGCCTCCTTTTCCCCATCAAACACCTCTTCGTCTATAGTCCTCTCCTCATCTCTTTCTTCTCGCTCAGTTGGAGCAAGCTTAGGAACTCCTTTCTTTGGCGGTCGACTCATAACTCCTCAAAAAATATAATTAAACAAGAGGGGGGAAAAAAAACAAAAACCTGTGTCCTCTACTGGCTTATCCCACCGCTGCCACCATATGTCGGATATCGCCAAGTAGTAGGCACGAGGACACAGGATTGCCAACAAAAAAAGGTTTTATTTTACCCAAAAATAAGAAAAAGGTCTCAGTTACAAAATAAATCAACTTGTTCTAACAAATAATCTAGCTAGACTTTAATAAAGTAAACAAAACAAGTTTTAATTCAATATAACGAAACTTAAGAAGAACTGAACAAAACAAAACTAACCCCCTAAATGAGACAACAGACAGGTATTTATCACAGACGGTGAGCTCACTTAAACAAGACAGGGGAAAACATACAATCAACACTTTAGAAACCAACAAATTAGTTACAAGTTATCTAATCAAAGTAAATAGAGTAACAAACAAAACAATCTAATAATACAAAACAACAAATATTAATAATAAAAATAAATTGGAACCAATCAGAAATATAACTTCATTTCTTCACCCCCCCATGACATAGCATCCAGTTGGTATCGTCCAGTGGAATGGTCAGACCATAAATATTGACTGCCGCACGCGCCTCAGCCTTTTGTCAGTCAAGACCGCGATGACGGAAAGACGCACACCTGAGTCAACGCCATTCATCCAACCTCCATGCCACGGTAACTTAAACTCAAATAGAAACAAAGATAAGGAAACAGAAATAGTACAACGCAAGCCAGTAAGTGTGCACTCCAAACCAACGAACGAAGTACTAACATGTATAAATAAAGCTTTGCAATTTGTCAAACAAAGTCTGTGTAGTGATTTTCTTATACATAAACCTTAAATCCTATACTATAAATTCAAATATAAATGAATAATAAAAAGGAAGAAAATAACTATCAGTATGTAAATGAATATATGTATCGTGAATGAATGCGGGAAAAGAACTATCAGTATGTGAATGAATGTATGTATCATGAATGAATGCGTTGATGTTACCCTTATCAATGTGTGGCCACAGGTTCGGCCATCACACTACTCATGCCCTTTTCAGACATGAATATTATGAAATATAATTTTTCAGCAGTACTTTAAAGTGGTAGTTTGAATTATAGGACATAAAGATGTATGAAATGCTTACCGTCAATATGGCCAATGCAAAGGTTTTAATTAATAACCCAAGTCCTGTGTCTTGAATTTTGATTTGGTTATGTTTACTCCACAAAAATTCATTGCATTTATATTGTTGACTTGTTTTTTTTTTAAATGCTGTCACTGGGTAAAGATTTTCTGTATGTGCTTTGCAACATATCAATGCACCTCTGTTGTTCAATGCCTCCAAGTGACCGCAGCACAACGTGTCCTTATGCAAGCTTTTGCATGAACATGCACATTGATAAAAGGTTGCACAGCAAATACAGAAAATAGTGCATGGTTGAACGGACACAGCCTTTTATAGAAGAAAATAGTCAACAATACAACGGCAATGAGTGGAGTAAGGTTTTTTACATTTATTTGTTCTATCCAACTCACTGGAAGTACTTGTTATGGATAATAACCAAATTAAAACTTGAAATGAAAAAGAGACTCTGGTTATAAATGAATCCCTTCACATTGCCTATATTAACTATTTCATACTTCTTTATGTCCTACAATCCAAACAATCCATTTAAATCTAGTTTTCGAATCTAGATTTTACCTGTGTGTGTTTTTCTGATTAAAGGGGGGGGTGAAATGCTCATTTTCACTCAATATCCTGTTGATCTTGAGTACATATAGAGTAGTACTGCATCCTTCATAACTCCAAAAAGTCTTTAGTTTTATTATATTCATAAGAGAAAGATAGTCTGTACCGATTTTTCCCGGAAAATCACGACGGCTGGAGGCGTGACGTGTGGGCGGAGCTAAAGAATCACGAGCGCGAATAGGCTTTTGCGTTGAGAGCATGTGGAAGCTGTGATATTATCGTGAAGGAAAAACCATCATCCAAAACAAACCATTGGCTTACAGTCAGATTCAGCCGTTTATTTATGATCCAGAATCAGATCCAGAGGCTGAAACTGAACGAGCAGCGGCAATGACTCGCTCCGAGCGGGGCTCGAACCCGGGTCTCCGTTGGGAGGGGACGCACTAACAAGGAGGCAGAGATATTTGAAGCAGTTTTACTCACCGCCTGCTGTTCCAACACACGATCATGACCCTTTTTCCTTGGGATTGCATCATCCTTAAGAAATAAACATTACGCAAATCCATCGTCAAACTGGGCCTTGTGAACAAGCATCTTCGAAATGCAGGGAACAAACAAAAACACTTGCACAACTCCATTGATGCTCTGTAAAAATAAACTCCATACACTGGTCCCTTAATGCTGTTTCTTTTGTTTTTTTTTTTTGGTAATCTGTGCAGGGTTGTCTTGCCCTGGCAACCAAAAACACACTTCTTTTGTGACTTTTCGCGACGCTCTCGCTCTGATCAGTGAAATGTCTGTGCTGCTCAGCCTCGCTATACGGGAGCGCGTGCTCTTCCGGCAGAAGTGCCCTTAGGACCCATATAAGGAAATTCTGCTCCATCTAACGTCACACAGAGCCATACTCGAAAAAAACTTTCCGAAACTTGTGACAAACCGGAAGGAGTATTTTGGGAACAAAAATACTCCTTCAAACGTACAACTTAATTTTTGAAACTTTGTCCATGTTTAGCATGGGAATCCAACTCTTTAACAGTGTAAAAAACTCAGTATGCATGAAATAGCATTTCACCCCTTTAACAGTCCTACATCAGATATCAAAAAGACTTCGGCTTCGGGTTTGATTCAGTCATTTATCTGTTTGAAAGACTCAAGCAGTGGCAACGTGAGTTTTTTTTTTTTTTTTTTGTCATTGAGATTTATTTGGGTTGTCTTGATCCTCAAAACGATTTATTTTGATTTTTAAGGTTGCTATCCAATTCGATTTTCGTTTTAAACTTTTCTTAGTTTACTGGAGTCAGCCGAGGGCTCTACCAGGCCCCCTTCAATTTTTTTCTATTTTTCCAGTGTAAATCTCCTATTTCTGGTGAATCCTCACCAAAAAATACACACTAGGGTTTGTACATGTGAAAATTTTCCCGCAGGTCCTTTAAAAAGTTTTAAATAAATAACTGGAAAATTGAGGTCTTAAATTAGAAAAATTATTTGAAGCAAAACATTCATATTTCAGTTTCTGAAAACTTTGTTCTTTTTTTACAGAATGTACCATATCAGACGAACGTGCGTCACAGTTTAACGAATGGTTGAGAAACAATTCTCAGCCCCTCAGCCAGATAGAGACCTACAAAGGACCAAGTGGATTAGGGACAACAATTGGACCAACGATCAGATCCTCGAAGAGTTCCCTCGCTTAATGACCAAAGGCATGGTAGGTATAGGGAAATATGATCTTACATATGAGGAAACATTGTAATGCAATGGAAGATGCGGGGTATTTATGTAATTATATACAATGAAATTGCAGGTATTGTTAAAAAACAGGTATGCTATTTCACATCGTATTGACACCTATGTCTTCCTACAGATGGTGTTGGAGAACTCGCCCTGAGGCAGTTGCCAGCCTTGCTTCTACCTACAATTTACAAAGTTGGCAGTGGCCACGGTGTGAAAGTATTTCTCCTCACCATACAGGAATGCAGCTTGGCCTTCATCAACCATAAGCCTGTAAGTCCTCAAGCACATCTAAAGGGGAAACTTAATTTATTTTATCAATATATATGAGCTCAAAACTGTGCACGCACACATGCATATCCAGGTTTGTTTTACTATACTTTTGGGGACAGGCATCAAATATAGCCTGACAGTATTAGCTGTTCTACAAGCTTACAACTCGTTGGTCACTATCAAAGCATCCTAGAACACTTTAGCAGTGCTACAGGTTGATTACCTCTTTACCACACTGATGCAGTAATTTGTTCTAAAACAGGCACCAGCAAAGTATTGAGTGCAGAAATTAACTTTTATCAGAAGGATGACACTTTTATATTTTAACCCATTTGGACCTGACTCCATGAGGTTGACTCTAAAGAAGTCTTCTAAATCTACAAAGCATTTGCGGCCCAACTATCTGCCCACCTAACCCTGCTGCCTATCGGCCAGATAGGATAGTCAGATAAGTGGGCCGCATGCATTTTCTCAGCATGTTTATTGTAATATTAGATCAATCAATTTATGCCTTTTTAGGTCAATTGAGGTCTGTTAAATTGTTTTCTGTAATGTGAGCTATATGCTCTAAGACTTAGTCAAAAACGGTTTGGAATATTGGTTATTTGCAATGAAATGTGGACTATTACACTTCAACTTTTTTAATTAGAAATGCACTGAATCTTTTTCAAATTGTAAAGCTAACTAGACTTTATCATAAAAAATTAATTTCTCTAGTGGGGAGCAGGAAAATGGTCCTCACAATGTCTGTATTTTAATTCTACTACAGTAATCGGTTGACATTTGGTCCTTACTCACTTGTAATCTCGCTCTCTTGTATTTTCTTTTTTAGCCTGGAATAAACATGGTGGAGTACCTCCATGAGGCCAAGGCATGCTAGCCATACCCCCACATCCTGACGCTGGGAAATGATCAGAGTGCATTTCGGGGCCTTCGTCTAAAATGGTTAAGTTTATTCAAACTAGAATTCTTGCTTGCAAGTAGAGCTAATGGCTCTTAAAAGCAGCAAATAGGAATTTGAATTTATTAACTATAGAGCTGCTGTTGGTCTGTTGAATGTTCAGGCAGTCCAATCGAAATTGTTGTTTTGCTCTGAATGTTTGAACTGAATCATTTCTACTATATTGTTGATATTAATGTAATAAATTTTTTCAAACATTCCATTGCTTTACTTTTGTATTTTTTAAGGGTTTATTGCATAATATGCATAAATCTAAATATGTATAAATCTAGCATGTATTCGGTTCTAGGTTCCACTGGCGGTTCTGGGGGTGGGGGGTGGGGGGCAGTGCCCCCGTGTCACCAAGCTTGGCCCCCCCTCTGGCCCCCCTAAATTTGGAATCGTAAAATCACACCAAACAACTGCGCATTTGATCAGTTGCGGTGCCTTCGATAGGCTACAATGCAGCACGATGTATCACAATAATTCGAGCTGATGTGACCAGGCGCGGATTTATTTGACTGGTGGCCCACCCAATCAGATTGTGAATATATAACACATAGCATACCTGTTTTCTTCTGTCATGATTCTTTTTAAAACACAGAATCAGCTCATTCTCTTGTGAATTTTTTTTTCTGTATTACACAAAATAAGCCAGCAGGTTGGCAAAAAAAGAGTGTATTATGCGTTATGTCTTAAGTCAACGAACGTATTCACTTGTTACAAAAACTGATCTGACTTCATTAAAATTTGTGTATAATGGCATTCAATATATAAAGTCTAATTAAGTTGTTCAGATGAACAAAGTAAAAGGTTTTCTTGCCTAATTAGCATTTTAATTGTTTGGTCAGACAGTTTGTATATTATATATTCACATTAATAAATGGGGGATTAAACGTGGAGTTGCTAAATATCAAAACAAGCCTATGTGCACAGTACCTGTAACTGCGCTTTGCATTTTGTGAGATTGACATGCTAAATGGCAGACTAACCCGGTTTACTCTCATTCATTTTGTTCATGAACGAGATAAGCTATGTACCAGTTCATTTCATTCACGAACGACATGTATCCGTTCATTCAGCTCGTTCACAAACGACATGTGTGCCAGTTCAGTCATTTCATTCACGAACAAGATGTATCAGCTCATTCAACTTATTCACGAACGACATGGGTATCAGTTCAGTCATTTCGTTCACAAACGATAAGATCTCTAGATATAGTTCAGACTCATTTGAAACTCGTTCATTGAAGGGCGTATTCGTTCACTACATTCAACAAATCACATACTCTGTCACATCTCATACTCGAAGGCTATTGGCTCGAGGTTGAGTAAATCTTTGACAGGATGAAATGGTTCAGTTACCCGGTTCACTGAGTTGCGCATGCGCTGCTTATAGCGCCGCGCTGCTGTGGAGGAAAGAACTTCACTGAACGAGAAATATGAGTCAGTGGATTACGTGAACGAGAACGATTCGTTCACCTAAAAGATTCGTTCAAAAAGAACGATTCGTTCACGAACGACACATCACTAGCAGTGCGTGACTGATCCACGACTGTAGGCTACCACAAACACATACTCACCATTTGTATTTCAAATCCAGAAGTCATCAGAATTATTCAGCGCTAATTATATAGATTTATATATTAAGTTGCTCAAACAAGTGGTAAAATATTTAACCATGTAGTAGTACTCATATTAAAATCGCAAACATTTCAAATTAAGACATTTAAAATTGACAAAATTTCTTTTGCATTTAAATTTTAATACAATAAATATTGCATGTCACAAAGAAATTGTTTTTTCACCTCCACCATGAATCAGACGAGAGTTGTTCATTATGTCGCCTTGTTGAAGTAAATTTTATTTTTCCTTGCTTTACCCCGGTCCTAAAGTAAAAAAAATGATGACTGTGTAAAAGAGTATAATTAAATTAAATGCATTTATGCATTTACTACATTTATTTAATTAAACGCATTTATAGTGAGATTATTATATTTTCATGCCAATCTGTGTTCATTTTGACCACGAACCATGCACATCAGAAATAATAGACTCGGTGCGGAAACGATATCTGCACTGCACCACACATGGAACGTATTGCCGGACTGCATCCGCGCACAGTGTGAAAGCTCTATAATACGGAGGCAGGGTATCAGGTGTAGGCTATAAGATTAAAAAACCCGAGGGCCCTCCGTATATTCACCAGGCCCACCCATTAATGACGTTCTGTATCCGCCACTGGATGTGACAGGCGGAACAAATGAGTGTCGCACTTGGTTCCAGTCGGCCCGCCCCCTTGGAGCGTTAAGGCTGGTTCACACGGCAGGATAATTGGGCCGATTTTAGCCCCGATTCAGCCCTTCCGACAATCTTAGGATGCTCCGATTATCGTAAAATAATCTGATCAAATATTCCTGCCGTGTGTGGTGTGTTAAGACTAATCTCCTCTGCTCGGAAGAATGTCGGGACCGCTCCGATCTCAAATCGGGGATATCCAACATGTTGGATTTATTTTGCCCGATTTCTTCTCGTGTGTGGTGTCCCCCGAGGACAAACAATCACGCAGCCTGTGGACTGTGGCGTGTAGCCAATCAGAACGCGAGGTGACGAGGCAGTGATAGTACCGGGAAACAAAATCAAAACAGCCGGCGTATATAATATAACAAATACAAATAAAGTCGATGGGCATAACTACATCCACAACTGCAGTCCACCAGAGTACATGGAAACTAATATATGAACGTTTATTTCAACGGTTATTAATCTGTGTAGTACGTAACAACTTTTCTATGAGATAAAACAACAACTTATCTCCATATCATGATATAGCAAGTATAGTCCATGCTCGCGTCGTCTCCACCTCTTTGACCATCGCCTTTTCTTATTTTTCTTATGTTTTTTTTCCCGTTAAAAACAAAGCACAAACTATGGCCACTGCATCCTCTTCGTCCGCCATGATTGTTTACTCTAAAGTCACGTTTGATCTCGAGGGATTTTGCGAGATTTCCCGTCTGACCTGGGAATGCTCGGGAGTCAAATCGGTTCGTGTGTGATGTGTTGATATTGCCGTGTGGCTGCACACCACACACGGAGCGACCAAAACTGTTAGACCCGTGATTTTTTATCGCCGTGTGTGGGGTCTCTCAGGTTTGGAAAATCTGCCGACAATTTTAAAATTGTCCCGTGTGAACCAGGCCTTAGACGGTTACCGTTTCTGTCGGACGCGTCCGATTCGAGAACCGAGGAGCAGATGATACTGCGCATGTGTGATTCAGCGTGAAGCAGACTGACTCACAGCTCGTCTGAACCGAACTGATTCTTTTGATTATTTATTCTGAACTGATTCTGTGCTATGAGTGCTGGTAAACCGAAGACTTGAATGAAGGGGAGTCATTGTGAATGACATTACATCGAGCGCGAAAGAACCGGTGAACCGTTTTTTTTTTTTTTCAACTGGTTTTATTTGATCGAATTGTCCGAAAGAACCGGTTCACTTGAGCACCTGCTCCTTTGCCCCTTAAGTGCCATTTTGCAAAATTTTCTCGAATTTTTTTTGTGATAACATTCCCTTTTATGAATGCCTGCCCACGTCCAATCATAATATTAGTACAATTTATTAATAATAATTTAGCCATAAATAAAATGATCAGCATGATGATCTCATGACCTCATCCGACCGGGACGATTCGTCACAAGCATTTTTTAATTGCTAAAGGACATTTTCAACACCGTGGCAGCTCATTCTCAGCGAAGTGATTCTGATGTTTATTTACTTATTATTATTTTACAAGAAAGATGTGATGTGAGAACATGCAGATATGTTGTTTATATTGCTATGTGTAGCCTGTAGTGTAGAGGTAACATTAGCGTGCTGTTTGAGGGAGAAAAGTTTCACAGGCATCGAAGGGTCTGGTCTTTTTTATGTTATTTGACTAAACTATTATTATAATACAGTATTTATTTATTTTTTTAGTACTTTTAAGGCTTATTCAGATTTTCTCATTCTCTGAATTATCATTATAAAAATAAAAACAATTCAGAAATGAATTAAAATATAATTATATTTTAAATGTGACGCAAATATATATTTTTTCTACAATAGCAACAGTGTTTACCACAGCAAGACCACTTTAGCCTGTAAACTCAATAATATCTCAATGGAAATAAATGTAAAAATATCAATGTGAAAAAAAAAAGCATAATATACTGTACCTGACATCAAAGTGCACTGTGTAGGATATGAATAACAAATGTAGTCTGTCATTTGTTTACATTGCAAAGGTGTTCGATTTTAGACAACAACTACAACAGTAATAAACATATGAATCACTATATTCCAGTGTATCATTTTTTAAATGTTTTGAATCAATATTTAAGCTGGACTTATTAATTAGGTGCAAGAGTAGTTGTGATGGTTAAAATAATAGATTAATGCTGAAATAGTAAATTGAGCCTTGTTCCTAGATGGACAGAGAGTGGAAAGTAATAGATCAAATGAGGAGATGGAGATAGAGGAAGAAAAAGAGGGAAATGTAGAGGCACAAGTGACAGAAAGAGAGCAGGGAAAAGCAAGCCAGGAGACAGAGGCTGGTGAGAAAGAGGAAAATGTAGAGGCACAAGTGTCTTTTTATAGTTTTTACAATAACAGCTGTTCTTAATTATTCTGTAGAAACAAAGAAGAAAAAGCCATCAATTAGGGACAATTTAAGACATTTCTGTTTCTAATCCCAGAACTATTATTATTTTAAACTTAAAATTGTCTTCTCTATTGTTTCTTTTTCAAAACTGCATCAAAGCATTTGTAAAATATATTGCTGTATTGCTATTTTGAGCAGCGCCATTTAAAGCCTTGTTCCATGTGCCCCTTTTATACTTTGACCTCTTGCCCCTCCAGAGGTCTCTGCACGGCCCTGTTCAGAGGGACTGTCAGCCACGTTAAAAAGTTAACCGATTAAGTCATTTGTGGATTAATGCGTATTGGTGACACGAACCATTTAAAGTGCCAACCCTTTAAAGTTTGAGCATATTGTTTGCAAACTGCAATTGATTAATTAAAAACAAAGTAGTTGATATGCTGTGTTGTTTTTGTTGTTTAGTAGCAGTAATATGCAGTTATTAGTCGTGTCCACTGTATTTTTTGTTGGTTTTCATGAGACCCCCTTGAAATGACCAGGACCCCCCATTGCCCCCCAATCAAAATTGTCTGGAGCCGCCACTGCTAGGTTTGTAGTTTCACAGTTTTATATGGGTAGTCTATTGCAGTTTATTTTCCTATTTGTAATGTAATGTTAGACTTAATCTGGTTTATGGGTTAATTTTACCCAGTTTAATATGTAGTTGAATCAACCCAGAATTGTAATTTATTCACCCCGCATTTGGGTACGCTACATAACAAATATGTAGTTAAATCAACCCATAATTTTATTTAATTTGAACCAATGTTTGGGTAGAATATTTGATAAATATGTAGTTAAATCAACACATAATTGTATTTAATTTGACCCAACGTTTGGGTAGAATATTTAAGAAACGTAGTTAAATCAACCCATAATTGTATTTAATTTGACCCAACGTTTGGGTAGAATATTTAACTCATCTGTTGGGTTAAAAATGATCAACCCATCTTGCTGGGTCAAATTAATTACTGTTGGTCTGGTGCAATAGTGATCCAGTGGTTGGGTTATAGAACAACCCAAGTTGGGTTATTTTTAACCCATCATTTTTCTGTGTGTACAGAGGAATGGCATATTTAAATTTCACAGTTAGAGGCCTATACAGTTCTTTATCAGACCCAGAACTTGATAACCTTGTTGGTGAAATCAAAGAAAGCTTGCCACATGCAGGTTATCGGCTTGTTAAGGGGAGTTTGCAAACCAGAGGACATCGGGTTCAATGGGAGAGAGTTAAGGCCTCAATGCAGCGTGTTGACACCATGGGTATCCTTTCCCATTTGAACATGCTAGGGTGTGTTGTGCGGCGCAAATACTCTGTTGCTGGACCAAAAGCACTTGTACACAATGATACGAACCACAAACTGATCCAGTGAGTGAGTGTCTATTTGTCTGTCTGTCTGTCTTTATATCTTTCTGTCTATATCAGTCATTCTATCTCAAACTTTTCAATGAAAAGTCAGGTGATTTTGTTGTCTGAAAGAAATGCTTAATTTTGACATGAATTGTCTATTGAATATCTAGGTACAATATAGTCATATGTGGTGGCATTGATGGATTTTCCAGAAAGGTAGTATCTTTTTAAACACAAGTCAACACAAGGTCAGCTTGACTAATCTTTTTAACTCATTTATATTCTGCATTTTCCCCGATAGATCATGTACCTAGGTGGTGCAAATAACAACTTGTCATCTACAGCCTTGGCCTTCTTCAAGCATTTCATTGAACATCATGGATTTCCTCTGAGTTATTTTAATAAACAACTAAAACAATAATAGTTAGAGCTAAATCTAAATATGAAATGCATGCATAAATGTGTATATGTGTTTGTGTGTATGTATCGAGTGGAAATGTAAAGCTTAATGCAGAGGAACACTCATGTGTGTGTACTGTATGAGTGTGTGTGTTTAGTTTTTCGGTTAACCCTGCTAATTCTAGCATTAACCAGTATTGAGCTGAAATTCCACATGCTGCAGTTTTCAGTTTTATTTGGGTGTCTAAGTAAAACTGCCATGCATGATGTTAAAGGGTTAGTTCACCCACAAATTATCTTTTATTCATCATTTACTCAGCCGAATGTCTTTCCAAACTGTACGACTTACTTTCTTCTGTGGAATTTCGATTCACATTTATGGACCAAAAAGTCAATGGAAATCAATGGGAATTTAAACTGTTTTCTTACTGACATACTTCAAGATTTTTTTTTTGTATTCCACAGAAGACAGACAGTCATGCAGGTTTTTAAGACATAAGAGTGAGTAAATGGTGAAAGAATATAATTTTTTGGTTAACTATCCTGACTATTCTTATGTGAAGCAACTTGAAGGCTTTGAGTGGAAATTGTTATTATTAGCATGATCATCGTTGATCAATTCTCCTTTAGAGTAAGAGGTGACCATGGCGTAGAGAATGTCGATATAGCACGCCTGATGTTCACCGTTCGTGGAAAAGGAAGGTCCAGCTTTATTGCTGGGTGTTTTTTCTCTTCTCTTCAAATGTATTGCTATGGTCTTTTTTGTTACTTTAGATATTTGTAGAACTGAAGTTGTCTATAGGATACATTTGGTTTAAATATCCATTGATTTCAAAAATGGCAAATGCATTATGTTTCCTGACATTAGATTACAGTGTTAAAAGCTAGTAAGAAACATTAGTAAAAGTTTATATTTATATCAAAGTACTTTTTTCACTACCTGTTAATAACTTAAAAAAAATGATAGTGGTGCTCTAAAACTATCATTTTGTATATATATATATATATATATATATATATATATATATATATATATATATATATATATATATATATATATATATATATGTATATATACACACACACACACACACACATATATATATATGAGTATACATATATCAATCAATCAATCAATCACCTTTATTTATATAGTGCTTTAAACAAAATACATTGCGCCAAAGCACTGAACAACATTCATTTGGAAAACAGTGTCTCAATAATGCAAAATGATAGTTAAAGGCAGTTCATCATTGAATTCATTGATGTCATCTCTGTTCAGTTGAAATAGTGTCTGTTTTAATTTGCAATCAAGTCAACGATATCGCTGTAGATGAAGTGACCCCAACTAAGCAAGCCAGAGGCGACAGCGGCAAGGAACCGAAACTCCATCGGTGACAGAATGGAGAAAAAAACCTTGGGAGAAACCAGGCTCAGTTGGGGGGCCAGTTCTCCTCTGACCAAATGAAACCAGTAGTTCAATTCCAGGCTGCAGCAAAGTCAGATTGTGCAGAAGAATCATCTGTTTCCTGTGGTCTTGTCCTGGTGCTCCTCTGAGACAAGGTCTTTACAGGGGATCTGTATCTGGGGCTCTAGTTGTCCTGGTCTCCGCTGTCTTTCAGGTCAGTAGAGGTCCTTTCTAGGTGCTGATCCACCATCTGGTCTGGATACGTACTGGATCCGGGTGACTGCAGTGACCCTCTGATCTGGACACAGACTGGATCTGGTGGCCACGGTGACCTCGGAACAAGAGAGAAACAGACAAATATTAGCGTAGATGCCATTCTTCTAATGATGTAGAAAGTACGGTGTTATGTGAAGTGTTCCGGTTCCAGTTTACCTAATTAATGCAGCCTAAAAATCCTTTAACGGATTTGGATATTAAAAGCATATTAGTATGTTATGTGTATGCCAGGTTAAAGAGATGGGTCTTTAATCTAGATTTAAACTGCAAGAGTGTGTCTGCCTCCCGAACAATGTTAGGTAGGTTATTCCAGAGTTTAGGCGCCAAATAGGAAAAGGATCTGCCGCCCGCAGTTGATTTTGATATTCTAGGTATTATGAAATTGCCTGAGTTTTGAGAACGTAGCGGACGTAGAGGAGTATAATGTAAAAGGAGCTCATTCAAATACTGAGGTGCTAAACCATTCAGGGCTTTATAAGTAATAAGCAATATTTTAAAATCTATACGATGTTTGATAGGGAGCCAGTGCAGTGTGGACAGGACCGGGCTAATATGGTCATACTTCCTGGTTCTAGTAAGAACTCTTGCTGCTGCATTTTGGACTAGCTGTAGTTTGTTTACCAAGCGTGCAGAACAACCACCCAATAAAGCATTACAGTAGTCTAACCTTGAAGTCATAAATGCATGGATTAACATTTCTGCATTTGACATTGAGAGCATAGGCCGTAATTTAGATATATTTTTGAGATGGAAAAATGCAGTTTTACAAATGCTAGAAACGTGGCTTTCTAAGGAAAGATTGCGATCAAGTAGCACACCTAGGTTCCTAACTGATGACGAAGAATTGACAGAGCAACCATCAAGTCTTAGACAGTGTTCTAGGTTATTACAAGTAGAGTTTTTAGGCCCTATGATTAACACCTCTGTTTTTTCTGAATTTAGCAGTAAGAAATTACTCGTCATCCAATTTTTTATATCGACTATGCATTCCATTAGTTTTTCAAATTGGTGTGTTTCACCGGGCTGCGAGGAAATATAGAGCTGCGTATCATCAGCATAACAGTGAAAGCTAACACCATGTTTCCTGATGATATCTCCCAAGGGTAACATATAAAGCGTGAAGAGTAGCGGCCCTAGAACTGAGCCTTGAGGTACTCCATACTGCACTTGTGATCGATATGATACATCTTCATTCACTGCTACGAACTGATGGCGGTCATATAAGTACGATTTAAACCATGCTAATGCACTTCCACTGATGCCAACAAAGTGTTCAAGTCTATGCAAAAGAATGTTGTGGTCAATTGTGTCAAACGCAGCACTAAGATCCAATAAAACTAATAGAGAGATACACCCACGATCAGATGATAAGAGCAGATCATTTGTAACTCTAAGGAGAGCAGTTTCAGTACTATGATACGGTCTAAATCCTGACTGGAAATCCTCACATATACCATTTTTCTCTAAGAAGGAATATAATTGTGAGGATACCACCTTTTCTAGTATCTTGGACAGAAAAGGGAGATTCGAGATTGGTCTATAATTAACTAGTTCTCTGGGGTCAAGTTGTGGCTTTTTTATGAGAGGCTTAATAACAGCCAGTTTGAAGGTTTTGGGGACATGTCCTAATAACAATGAGGAATTAATAATAGTCAGAAGAGGACCTATGACTTCTGGAAGCACCTCTTTTAAGAGCTTAGATGGTATAGGGTCTAACATACATGTTGTAAGTTTAGATGATTTAACAAGTTTATACAATTCTTCCTCTCCTATAGTAGAGAATGAGTGGAACTGTTCCTCAGGGGGTCTATAGTGCACTGTCTGATGCGAAACTGTAGCTGACGGCTGAATGGTTGCAATTTTATCTCTAATAGTATCGATTTTAGAAGTAAAGTAGTTCATAAAGTCATTACTGCTGTGGTGTTGGGAAATGTCAACACTTGATGAGGCTTTATTTTTCGTTAATTTAGCCACTGTATTGAATAAATACCTGGGGTTATGTTTGTTTTCTTATAAAAGAGAAGAAAAGTAATCAGATCTAGCAGTTTTTAATGCTTTTCGGTAGGATATGCTACTTTCCCGCCAAGCAATACGAAATACCTCTAGTTTTGTTTTCCTCCAGCTGCGCTCCATTTTTCGGGCTGCTCTCTTTAGGGTGCGAGTATGCTCATTATACCATGGTGTCAAACTGTTTTCCTTAACCTTTCTTAAGCGTAAAGGAGCAACTGTATTTAAAGTGCTAGAAAAGAGAGAGTCCATAGTTTCTGTTACATCATCAAGTTGTTCTGAGGTTTTGGATATGCTAAGGAATTCGGATACATCAGGAAGATAACTTAAAAAGCTGTCTTTTGTGGTAGAAGTGATGGTTCTTCGATACTTGTAACAAGAAGTAGAATTTACAATTTTGGCTATATGAAGTTTACACAGAACTAAATAATGATCTGAGATATCATCACTTGGCTGAATAATTTCAACACTATCAACATCAATTCCATGTGACAGTATTAAATCTAGAGTATGATTTCGACAATGAGTAGGTCCTGAAACGTGTTGTCTAACACCAATAGAGTTCAGAATGTCTATAAATGCTGATCCCAATACATCTTTTTCATTATCGACATGGATATTAAAATCACCAACTATTAAGACTTTATCTGCAGCCAGAACTAACTCGGATGTAAAATCACCAAACTCTTTAATAAAGTCTGTATGGTGCCCTGGTGGCCTGTATACAGTAGCCAGTACAAACATAACAGGGGATTTATCATTAACATTGGTTTCTCTGGATAATGTTATATGAAGCACCATTACTTCAAACAAGTTATACTTGAAGCCTGCCCTCTGAGAAATCCTGAAAACGTTATTATAAATTGAAGCAACACCTCCCCCTTTGCCTTTTAGACGCGGCTCGTGTTTATAACAATAATCTTGGGGGGTGAACTCATTTAAAATAATGTAATCATCAGGTTTTAGCCAGGTTTCTGTCAAGCAGAGCACATCTATATTATGATCAGTTATCATATTATTTACAAATAGTGTTTTCGTAGAAATGGATCTGATATTCAATAAGCCAATCTTTATCATTTGTTTATCCATATTGCATTTGTTTTTTATTTGTTGAACCTCAATTAAATTGTTAACCTTAACTTGGTTTGGACGTTTTTTGTATTTTCTAGTTCGTGGAACAGACACAGTCTCTATAGTGTGATATCTAGGTGAAAGAGTCTCTATGTGCTGAGAATTAACTGACCTCTGTGACGGGAGGCAGCTAGCAGACGGTCGGTTTAGCCAGTCTGTCTGCTTCCTGACCGGGGCCCCAGTTAGTCAAGTATAAACACTAAGACTATTTGCCATATTTCTAGACAGAAGAGTGGCGCCACCCCAGGAGGGATGAAGACCATCTCTTTTAAACAGGTCAGGTCTGCCCCAAAAGCTCGTCCAATTGTCTATATAACCTATGTTATTCTGTGGGCACCACTTAGACATCCAGCCATTGAGTGATGACAATCTGCTATGCATCTCATCACCACGGTAAGCAGGGAGGGGACCAGAGCATATTACAGTGTCTGACATCGTGCTTGCAAGTTCACACACCTCTTTAAAGTTATTTTTAGTGATCTCCGACTGGCGAAGTCGAACATCATTGGCGCCGGCATGAATAACAATCTTACTGTATTTACGTTTAGCATTAGCCAGCACTTTTAAATTTGCCAAGATGTCAGGCGCTCTGGCTCCCGGTAAACATTTGACTATGGTGGCTGGTGTCTCTATATTCACGTTCCGTACAATAGAATCGCCAATAACTAGAGCACTTTCATCAGGTTTCTCAGTGGGTGCATCACTGAGTGGGGAGAACCTGTTTAATGTTTTGATCGGAACAGAAGAGCGGTGTTTTGACCCACGACTACGCTGCCTCACCGTCACCCAGTTGCCCTGCTGCAGGGGCTCTGCTGGAACCGGACAATGTACAGGAATCCCTGAGCTAGACGCATCCAAAGCCATATCTAGAGCCCTAACATTCTTACTGTCCTCAATTAAAGTTTGGATGCGTGTCTCTAATTCTGAAATCTTCTCTGTCAGCCTAACTGTTTCCCTGCATTTATCACATGTGAATCCCTCATCAGCGACAGAGATAGATAAACTGTACATGTGGCAAGAGGTGCAAATAACAATTGTAGGAGAAGCCATTACTCACCGTGCTTGATGAAATATTCTTACTGCGGTTGTTTGATGAACTTGTGGAAAACTGCAGCGTGAGAGAGGAGAGGAGAGGAGAAAAGAAAACGCTAATGACAAGCTAACGAGTGCTAACGCTTTGCAGGTGTGCTGCAGTCACGGAAGAGTGAACGATCAAAGTTAATCTGATAAGATTGATCGGTAATATCAGAAATATGGTGTGAATTAAGTTATATTTTACAATTAAAAAAACAAACAAACAGACAGTGATAGTAAGAAAGATTATAGAGAAAAAATATAAAATAAAAACAGCTACATGGAGCTATGATTAGCTACAGAAGGCCAACAGGAAGTAGAGAAAACACTGTCCAACAGCCTATATATATAACATATATATGAGTATACATATATAGGTAATGTTTTCTCTTGGTTAATTTCTCTCAGTTCATGTCAAATTAATTTTGATAAATAAGTCGCACCTGACTATAAGTCGCAGGACCAGCCAAACTATGAAAAAAAGTGTGACTTATAGTCCGGAAAATACGGTATGTATATAAACACACACAGATATACATACATAGTAATGTGCAAAAGTCTTATGTACGTCAGTATTTCCAAACCATAAAAATGGTTTTAGGCCAGTTATTATATATTTTGCTGTAGTGTCAGTAGGACAGTAGGCCGATTTTCAAATGGCCAGTCAGTCTGACATATGTCGATTTTATGCCGATCAAATAAATTTGTGCACCGCATGATTAACATTGAGCAACATCAGCATCATGAGTGCACACGGAACGCACATGTCAGTCAGAAAAGAAAATGAAGACTCAAATATTTATAGAAATTTTACTCATTTAAACTTTTTTTATTATTCAGTTTGGTTAAAAGTATATGGTGTTTTTTTTAAATAAAAATACATATTTGTGTGTGCTATAGAGTGGTTAGAAAAAAATTATATCTGCTCAAATCTGTATCGGCAGGTCAAACTCAATGAAAAAATGGAATTGGTCTAGAAAATTGTAATCCATGCATCTAATATACACGTGTGTATATGTATAAATCTCACATTCATACACACTCTGAATGAATAAAATGAATACTAAAAAAGAATTAAAATGAATACTCTACAGCTTTCAATGAACTGCCGAAGGTAGCCAGCAACTCGGCTCTTATCCTCAAAAGAGCATTCGTCATCATTGTCATCTTCATCATTTTCCACCATGGAAGGCCAGCTGATGCTGTTTATGACACACTACAGATAAAATTGACATAAACAACATACAAAAATCACTTATAATCAAATACATATTTCAAGAATCATACAGGATAATCAAGCCAATTGGAGTATTACTTGGAGAAGACATTCCATTTCATTCAGATTTACACTTCGCTGAGATTAAAACCAAAATTAATTATTAACATTTAATTTGAACACTCTTAATTATTAACATTTGCTGAATAACAACAGTAACACAAATATATAAATAAATAAATATCCAAATGCAGAATATATACCAGCATAGTTTTATGACTCAAATCAAAATCTGGACAGTCTGAAATCTGTACTACAACTGTTTCAGCACTGCCGCCGGAAATGACATGGACAACAGCAGGGCTAAGTCCTGACAAGGGTGGCCCTCCATGAAGAAAGCAGTGACCCATCATTCTATCAGCCATCAGAAACAGGTCACTATCCACCAGATGTGCTGATGCAGATGGTACGAGATGATCTTGGTCTCCATCAAACATTCCTGTAATTTAAGCATTTCCTGAAAAACAAGAAAACAAGATATTTTGTGGTTGGACACTGAAGGAGACCAAAGTTAGAGAGTGCGGACTCAAAAATTGATGAAGTAAGAGCATACCAAAGTTAAGGTGAAAGCCACATTTCAATTTCTGTGTGGTCATTGAAAATAAAAAACGGTTTACACCCTCACAATAGCAGGATCCCCTAGGAAATAAAAAAAGTGTAAATGGTGTTCTTATTTACTTCAGCTATTTGTTCGCAAAATAAATACATACAAATTTAGGAAACCACCTTCAAGCCTGGTTTTCATAGGACATTACCTTTTCGCATTGCATGCTTTGTAAAGAGCAATGAGAGAGGCTTCTTGGTCAGAGATCCTGCTTGTAAGGTCAAGGTGCTTGTAGAGTGGTTTCTCAGATGCATGATCTTGGATAACAGATTGCCTGTACAATTCAGCTGCCTTAATGGGGGCTTGTACAGTTTTCCAATATGCAAAACAAAACAAACAAAAAAACATTAGTGGTTCTAAAGATTCAGGGAAAGGTTGTAAAAAAAAAAATCACAAGACAATTTGACCTGTATGCTTTCAAGCATAAGAATTCAAGGACTGCCTGTATGAAAACATTATGAAGACCACAGTGAAAGAAAATGTTATGTAATATGCTACAAACCCTTTGCTTCATCAGTAAAATCAGACAGTGATACTGATGAAGTAGATGGTAGATTTTGGTTGGGTGTAGTCTGGGAAGATATGCCTGATGGGACAGCCTCTTCTGTGGTGTCAACTACTGTCACAATGTCTGACAAATCCCAAACAGGACACTGGCTGAAAGACAAAAGTAATTCAATTTTGTACAACAAAAATACATTGGCGGAAGCATGTTTTTTCCAAGATACGCATCCATGTGCACACACACAGCAGAGAGTACTGAACCCACACACACACAGTGAACACAGACCTAGAACTGAAGGCAGTGGCGCCCAGGGAGAGATTGGACGGTTAGGTGCCTTGCTTAAGTTTGGGTTTACCAGTTGTGGACATGAGAGTGGAAGAGAACACTGTTCATTCTCTCCCCACTTACATTTCCTGCTGCGCCCCTTAGGTTACAAGTCCGACTCTCTAACCATTAGGCCACAACTGCCAGTAACAATAAATTGAAAAATAAATAAATAAATATCCAAATGCAGAATGTATACCAGCATAAATACAGCCACTTTGGAAATAACACTTATCAATATTAGTTGAATGTTAGCAAACTCTTTGTGCTCAAGTACAAACCTTTCTCCACAAGCACTGGCATGAATATTGATATAATCAGGAGGGAACATAACTTCACATATTGGGCACCTTTTACTTATGGCGAATTGGTCTTCTTTATTGGTGGGATCACTTTTAATAGATGTTTCAGGGGAAGCTAAAATAAAAACAAACTGGTCAAGGGTCAAATCTACAGAAGCGCACAAGCAAAACATAAAAAAAACATAGTTCAAGTAAGAATAACGACTTTAAAGTTGGTGTTAATCTATCCAATTATAATGAAGTAATAAATGTGATCGTTAAGACTTAGAGACAATCTGTGTACTTGCTTCCAAGCAATCACTTGATTCTTCTTCTGCCTTGTAAACAGAGAATATGAACAAATAAATAAATTAAATCAAAGCGTATATCTTCTATAACAATAATAAAAACTATTTAAGTTCAAAACAGTTCAATGAACATTTACTTACCTGGTCACTGTCTGGCTTGCTACAGGACTCTACATGCAAAGCCAGAGCTTGTAATGGCAAAGTTTCACCACATGTCTTGCACTGTGGTTTTGGCATTTTGCTGAACTATGGGGCATCAAAAGGAAGAGGTGAAATATCAATTTCATCCTGAATTGGAACAATGAAAAGCATATGCCTTCTATTATTAGATGAGCTCTTGAGTAGCTTTGCTGTGTATCCCTCTGACTCTGGTGGGATCTCCTCTGGCCACTTCCACCTTCAATAAATGAATAACATTTGTAACAATGCACATTGTCTATGTTTTTAATACATGCAAGATAGCAGCATTAATACTGGCTAACAAAAATGATACAAACAATGGAAATATATTAAGAGACATCAAAGAGTTAAACATCAAAGTCATAAAATAGTTAAACAAGGGATAATAGATTATAATTACTGACCTGATGCCTTGTATAAAAGCCATCCACCCATTAGGTTCTCCAATTAGGATACTCAACTGCCATAGATGCTGTAATCTACAGAAACAAAATTAAATCAATGCAAATATCAAATACATTGTTCCTGATTATAAATACTGAATTTAAAAACGCTCACCTCTACATGGTTGCTGTTATCAGGTAAAGAAATATGGCGTTTACCTAACCCTGCCATTAACAATTTAAGTTCTTGAGATCCTTGTGGTGCTGGGAGTAAGTAAATCTGCAAACTAGTATGCTTTGTGGGGGCTACAACAGTTTTTGTCACTGGAGTAGGAAATCTGCATTTGCTGCTGGTTCTTTCTTTTCGAAAAGAAGGAGATGCAATTCTTTCAGGATTTAATTTTTTTTTTTATTTGTATGCAAACACAATAATATAATCTAAGAAATTATATGTAACCTAGTCTTCTCTTGATGAAAGCTGGGCTGCCTCAATCCCAGATTTTGACTGCCAGGTGGATTTAGAGTCAGACCCTTGGATTGGGTCTGACCCTGAACCTGTTCCTGACCAGCTGTTGCTGTTATGAGTGACAGCAAGTTTCTTGCTGGACTTTCAATGAGTACATACTCTGGCTGTTAATAAAAAAGAAATAGAAAATAAATTAAATAATAATAATGATGATGATGATATGATTATTTCAGGCATGTAACAATACACTCGTCAATTGAATTTGATACACGGTACTGATCTTGCAATAAAGTACAATACGCTGAAAATACACTGAACAAATTCAAAACAGAGTTAAAATGGCCTATTGTTATTATAACTTATCACATATGGCAACTCATTAATAATGATTATTAAAGTGCTCTATTTGATATACAAATTTTTCGGATTATAAGTTGCACCTGGGTATATGTCGCATCAGTCCAAAAATACGTCCTGACGAGGAAGAAAACATATTTAAGTCGCACTGGACTATAAGTGTAATGACCCAGAACTCGAGATGGGATCCATCTGCAGGCTTTATTCAGAAACTCGTAGTCGTAAAGGCAATGGTCAGTAACAGCAATATCAATAACGCAGGAAGAGCAGAGAATCAATATCCAATAAACAAGCAAGGGTCGGTAGGTAGGCAGCAAAGGTACGTGAAGGATAACAGACAGGATCAGCAACAGGAAAACAAAACCGGGTAACAATGCTCAGAAATGACAGACACAGCAAATCAAGACTTCGCATTGAACTGATGTGATAGTCCAGCTTAAATTCACTAGTCTTGATAGATTGCACCTGTGACGGTGATAAGAGTCCAAGGATGGGGCTTGTGGGTAATGTAGTGTAGTCAGTGTAAATGACTGGGTGGATGCGTGTGTGTCAATATCCAGGTGGCCAGCAGAGGGAATCACAGGGTTCGTCTCCGTGACAATAAGTCGCAATTATTTAGCATTTTAAAAATGTTTTAAATGTTGTATTTTATATAGATATATGCTTATTGTGACAAAAAATATTGATACACCCCAGCATTATTTAAAATATTCTCTGCAAAAACTATTTCATTGTCATTTTATAACGTAAATAATATAAAAGTATATAATTTTATTTATATCCCCGTGACCCTAAGTGGATAAAAAGGATGGATGGATTGATTGATTGATAGATCCATTTTTATGGAGAAAAACCTCCCTAGCTTAAATGTTTTCATCCATGTTTGTCACTGCTGATTTTGCACTGATCGTTCACAATGATATATTTAAATTATTGTAAAAAAAAAAAATATATATATATATATATATATATATATATATATATATATATATATATATAAAAAATTAAAAAAAAAAAAAAATATATATATATATATATATATATTTATGTATATCGTGTTGGCATTGTGAAAACCTCAAAAGATTAGTTTTATCTATTGGCTATAGATAATGTAAGACAGAAACTCACCTGTTCATATTTGTTCAAAGTTTACATGCAATTTGTTGGATGGTTTGTATTTGTGAAATATCATTTAGGCTCATTTATTTACATTTATAAAACACAATATTACTCAACTGCGTTTTTGCTCAAATTGACTTGTATTTGAACATTGCTTTCCGTTTATTTGCGAGTCGAGTTTTCCTTTGCAAAGCAGATCGAGTTTGTTTGCAAAATGCTGGATTAGTTTGTTTAATTATGGCACAAAATTCGCTCCATAGTAGAAGTTTGATATGGTTAGACTTTGTGTGAGAGGACTTTATGGACTACAATTAGTTTTTACATCAGACGGGAATCTGAAGAAAGAACAGCCCATTTGGTTTGAATGGTGACATTTGGGTACAAAACACACAGGCATATCGATCTGTCTCCATAGATTATCGCAGCATTAGCACTGTGATTTGACAAGTGGAGGGAAAATATGTTATGGGGTGACGTCACATAGGCGACATGTAGTCTTTCTCGTTATGTCTTTTACACCACTGCTAGCCAAAGAATCATACAATATACTGTCAAACTCATAACATGAAAAATTATATAAAAAATTCACCGACGACATATGTTCACATTCATGGCACAATTCAAAAGGGACCAGAAATTAATTATTTTCTCACATTCACTTTTTTTCAACCTAGAGGTCCAGTGAGGTTTTATGGATGGGCGGGACTTACCAGCTATTTTTCATGTTGCTAGCATGATTAGCAAGTGACTAGCATGTACTTAGCATGATTAACAAGGTATCTAACATGTCTCTAGCACGATTAGCAAGTGACTAGCATGTCGCTAGCATGATTAGCAAGTTACTAGCATGTCGGTAGCATGTTTCTTGCATGATTAACATGTTACTAGCATGTTCTTAACATGATTAGCAAGTGACTAGCATGTCGGTAGCATGTTTCTAGCATGATTAGCATGTTACTAGCATGTTTCTAGCATGATTAACATGTTGCTAGCATGTTTCTAGCATGATTATCATGTCGCTAGCATGATTAGCATGCTGGTAGCATGTCGTAAACATGTTTCTTGCATGATTAACATTCGACTAGCATGTTTCTAACATTATTAGCACATTGCTAGGATAGATAGATAGATAGATAGATACAGTCATAGATAGAAAAAGTTTGAAGATAGATACTGTAGATATATAGATAGACAAAGAATGGTAGTTTAATTGAGTCTAAGGTTTCAGGGAGCTTAGATTTGAATTTTTGGCTAGTGCGCTAATGGGTCACTCTGCAATGTAAGTCTATGGGGTTTTTATGGTTTTTAATATAATTTTTTAAGAAAACTGAAAGTCAAATAAGTCTGAAAAGATATAGCACACCAAGTCAGAACAGTCTGAAAGTCTTACCCGAGTTTGGAGTTTGTAGTTAAGAAAATAAATAATATTAAGTCAAATTCATGTCAGATAATAAAAATACTGTAATAAATACAGTAGTTCACCATGTATTTGTTCATGTTTTATTAAGGGATAAGTCTGAAGCACACCATAAAATAATCATAGCAATTTACAAAGGGCTAGCAGTATATATGTAATTATCAATGAAGATTCGGGAGGAGCGCGTCAGATACTTAGCCTAATCATCACAGGTGGACCACAATCAAGTAATCAATCCCACAGTATAAATATCGCTGACTTACCTCTATCCATTGACGGTTTATCAGCATGCTGGTTCGCTTCGTCAGTCACCTTATCACAGACCCAATTTTCGTACCAACGAAGAGCGCTAAACAGGGGATTTATGAGACCTGCTGCTTTTGCCGGACCCGAGATCATTTCTACCCAGCCAAACACGGCCGTCGAGCAGCATTAAGCATCATCGCGACAGCTGCTATCCTCGCCAAGCCACACATCGTGGCCAATAGACCGTGCAACTCCGAGCTCGTCTTGCTCGATACACGATCGTGCCGCCCGAGACCGAGCTCTCGTCGAGCGCTGGATTGCAGCAGAAAGAATCCAACCACGGCTCAGCCTTTCACCACGGCGTTCCGGCCGAGTGGCAGTTTGAGGCCGCTTCCTCTAGTGGCGCAGACTAATACATTTCCAGGCGAAGACGCTAAAAAACAGGTTCTTCTTTTTCTTCATTGGATCTTTACGGCAGTTTGCATTCAAAGTGTTGCATCTAAAAGCAGTTTTGCGGCTAAAGTTTTGTTAAACTACATCTTGACGTAGTTCCGTCTTCTTCTAGTAGCGTTTTATGGCGGTTTTGGCAAACCAACGTAAAGGTGCATTACCGCCACCCGCTGATCCGGGGTGTTGATCCCGCATAGATTTGGACTACAGATACACGGTTCCGTCGGATGATGATGCCACTTTTTAACCACGAAGCCAAAGGCATTAGGTTAGATTATTGTAATGCCTCGTTCTCAGGCCTTCCAGCTAAATCGTTGAGCAAGCTTCAGTATTCTGCCGCACGCTTGTACTTCTCCTCGCGAACACATTACACCGGTTCTTTCACAATTACACGGGCTTCCCGTAAACGTGAGAATTGATTTTAAAATTTCTATCTTAACATACTAGGCACTTCATGGGACTGCACCTGAGTATCTTTGTGAACTCATCAGTCCTTATATTCCATCACGCTCTCTTCGCTCTCTCTTTCACTTCACCAGCCATAATTTGAGCTAAAGACCATGGAGGAAAGAGCCTTTTCATATAAAGCCCCTAAGCTATGGAATGTACTTCTTCTACACGTCAGATATGCACCTATGTTGGGCGATTTTAAAAAGTTGATTAAGTCACATTTATCCAAGACTGTCTGTCTTTAATGAATTGTTGTATTGCTTTTGGCGTTTGTTTCTACAAATAAAATGCATTATTATTATTATTGTTACATTCGCCTTACCGCGCACGTTTAAACCTCGTCGAAATGATACAGACATAAGTTCTAAAAAAAAATAAAAAAAAAAAAGTCTCTGGATAAAAGTGCCTGCTAAATGCTTAATTTAATTTAAAATTTTAATTTCCATGCAAGTCTTCTGGTAGGACCAAATCATTTAGGGACCTATTTTACCATTCACTGGCGTGATCACTCAAAATTAATCTAAAACGCATCTGCCCTCGTGTTTAGATGCAGGATAGCAAGCGCGAGTAAAATTACCATCGCCTTTTAAGGACCGTAATCCGAAAAAACCGGAAAGTAAATCTCTTTAGAAACCACTTGGAAGCGAATAGCACATAACTGCTGTTAACCCATTTGCTGCAAGCATCGCCAACGGCCCCAGTCTACGTTTCATTTTCACAGCACGTTAAACATCCCTCTCTTACTTGATCTGGATAAACCGCGCATCAATTGAAGTCCAAAGACTTTGGCTTTTATATTTGACCAATATTTCGCTAAAACATAATTCCAGTGATTAATTTTCCATCATGTCAGGAAAACTATTCCTATTCCTGAACGGTAAACGTCAAAGTGTTAGCTCGTGGATAAATGTTGATCATGGATCTAGTCAGAAAGAATCATGAACAGAAACATCTTTATTTTGGGTATATAATTTCTGCCTCCATGCCAAAAAAGGGGGGTGTCTGGTAAGGGGTTAACGTTACTGCTATAATCATGTCTTTCGGTACAACGCCTTACAAGACTAAAAAACATGCTCAATCGTTTCCAAAGGCCTCTGTTTCCACAGTCCATAATACAACGTGAAAACAGCGTTCCAAACGTATCCGCTCGGGAGTCCGTCTAAAGAGCCCGGAGGCCAAATGAGAGGAAAGATGCTTTTCCAACAGGAACATAATAAGGTGGACAAGGCCCGAGGAATTGTCAAATCAGGCAACAAATTGCTAAGCTGGTAACACAGTAGGCTACCCATCCATTTTTAGCTTGCACCATCAAATATTACTAACACTTTTTACTCTTCCCACAGCCAACATCTACAGCAGCCGAAGCAAGTAGCCTTTCATGTACCTCCTCACTGCCGCAGCGGTGTCTGCTCCCGCAGGAGCCTTTCCTGTACCTCCCCACCGCCACTGCAGTGTCTGCTCCCGCAGGAGCCTTTCCTTTATCTCCCCACTGCCGCTGCAGTGTCTGCTCCCGCAGGAGCCTTTCCTGTACCTCCCCACCGCCACTGCAGTGTCTGCTCCCGCAGGAGCCTTTCCTTTATCTCCCCACTGCCGCTGCAGTGTCTGCTCCCGCAGGAGCCTTCCTGTATCTCCCCACCGCCGCTGCAGTGTCTGCTCCCGCAGGAGCCTTCCTGTATCTCCCCACTGCCGCAACAGTATCTGCTCCCGCAGGAGCCTTTCCCGTTCTCCCCACTGCCACAGTAGTGTCTGCTCCCGCAGGAGCCTTTCCTATACCTCCTCACTGCCGCGCAGTGTCTGCTCCCGCAGGAGCCTTCCTACACCTCCTCACTGCCGCGCAGTGTCTGCTCCCGCAGGAGCCTTTCCTATACCTCCTCACTGCCGCGCAGTGTCTGCTCCCACAGGAGCCTTCCTACACCTCCTCACTGCCGCGCAGTGTCTGCTCCCGCAGGAGCCTTTCCTATACCTCCACACTGCCGTAGCAGTGTCTGCTCCCGCAGGAGCCTTTCCCGTTCTCCCCAATACCTTAAATCGGCTATCAAACCGCTCCGTTATCCCATCTCAGCACTGCATTTCCCGCTCGCCCGTGCTCTCAAAGGATGATGTGAGCCCGTAGGTTAAAAAAAAAACAAAAAAAACAAAAAAAAATTCACTGGACAAGCGAGATGACCGTAGTGCCGACTACATGAACTAGCAGTATTTATATATAGTATTTATACTTAATACCAGCGTATCAGTACGTCCGAAAGTATATTTTTTGATTATTGGTGATTCCATAGGCTCTTTTCGTGCACCTGCATGGTCAAAATGGTAAATAGTAAGCTCAGACAGTATAAAGAATCTTTCTCTTACTCCACCCATGCACGATTACATCGTCGATATGTACCATCGATCTCACGTGCTGACAATGACCACATCGCCGATACATGGCACCTATTTGGGGTACACTGGCACAGGAAATCCAATTTATTTTTGCAAGCTTAATTTCGGATACTATGACTGCACCAAGATTTTTCTGACTCATTATCGGAAGCAGCTCATTGGATTTGCTAAACAATTATTCAAGTAAGCCTCACAGCGTCTACCCTCGTAGACAAATAAATCATCTTTAGTATCGAACTCCCTGCCAGGCCCTGCAAAGAGGGCTCCCGGTTGAACCAACCTTTGCCTTCTCCATTCACTATCAGCAAAGCTTTCTCGTTTGACATCGCAAGTATTAAAATCCTGCCAGATGCTTTCCCACTTAAGCAATCTTGGACTTTCCATCCGACCACCAGCGAAGCTTACCCGATTAAAATAGGCCGATTAACCCAAAAAAAAAAAAAAAAAAAAAAACGACATTTACCTATCGAACACCAATGAGTACATTGCAGCCCAAACAAATTTTCCCTCCGATGGCAAGATGTACCCATCCAATACCGCAAGTTACGTTTTCGCCAAACACTAACGGGCTCTTCGCAGATAAAACAATCTAAATTTTCCCTCCGATGGCTGGAGAGACTACCCATCTGGTGTCGCAAATTTTAATAAATATAATAAATAAAAATAAATATAGGAAATAAATAAATTAATAAATAAAAAGACACCGGATGCTGGCCATAGCCTCCCGACCAGATAACCTTACCTTTTTCAATCCTATGGCCGGCAAGGCTTCTCTCTTCGATGCCAAGAGCTTGAGCTCCCATCGGATGCTGACGAGAGCCTCCCGGCCAGACAACCTCACCTTTTCCATTCTGCGGCCAGCAAGGCTTACCCGTTCGTTGCCAGGAGCTCACACTCCCTTCGGACGTAGGTGAAAGCCCCCGGCTACCTGCTTTGCCATTCTGTCTTACGTACGGAGAGGTTTACCCATCCAATGCACGGAGTCAGGGCTCCCATTGAATGTAGGTGAGAGCTTCCCGGCTAGACAACCTTACCTTTTCCGTCCTTTGGCCAGCGAGGCTTAACCGTTCTATCCGGGAGCTAAGCTCCTGTCGGACGAAGGTAAGAGCCTCCCGGCCGGACAACCTTTTCCGTCTTTCAGCCAGAGAGGTTTACCCGTTCAATTCCTGGAGCTAAGCTCCTATCGGACGTCGGTCCGAGCCTCCCGGCTAGACAACCTGACCTTTTCCACCCTCGGCCAGTGAGGCTTACCCGTCCGATGCGAGTGCTCCCATCGGACGCTGGCGACAGCCTCCTGGCCAGCCAACCACGACCTTACCGCGTGGTTTAGGTTACAAACCTACAAGCAAGCTGTTCAAATGCTGCAAGTACCAAACACACAATAAACTCTCCTTCCTTCCTATGGTCGCCAAGGCTAACCCGTCTCTTGCCGGGAGTAGCAAACTCCCTTAAAACGCCGACGACAGCCTAACGACCACACAAACTTACCTTTTCCATCCTACGGCCTGCGAGGCTCACCCAGTTTTGTCCCCGCCGGACGCTGGCAAGAGCCTCCTGGCCACCTATCGTTACCTTTTCTGTCCGCCATCCGGAGAGGCTTACCCGTTTGATGCGTGTGCTCCCTTCGGACGCCGGCGAGAGCCTCCCGGTTAGACAACCTTACCTTTTCCTTTTCTATGGTCAGCGAGGCTTACCCGTTCGATGTGTGTGCTCCCTTCGGACGCTGGCGAGAGCCTCCTGGACAGACTTGCTTTACGTTTCCACTCTACGGTCGGCGAGGCTTACCCGTTCGATGTGTGTGCTCCCTTCGGACGTCGGTAACAGTCTCTCGGCCACGCAACTTACCTTTCCATTTGACGGTAGGCGAGGCTTAACCGTCCGACGCTACGAGTCTCGTCCTCTCGCCAAATCCTGCAAAAAAAAAAAAAAAAGCTACCCTCAGCTACTTTCACATCTTTTAACCCCGTCTGGCGAGGCTTACCCGTTCGATGTTCTGAGTTAGAGGCCCCATCGGATGCTGCGAGAGTCCTCCCAGTCGGGTTTTCCTTTCCAACCCTCCCCGTCCGCCGAGGCTTACCCGTCTGTCGCGTGTGCTCCCTTCAGACGTCTGGCGAGAGTCTCCCGGACGGGCCTATGCTTGCCAGCCGCAAGCGAGTCTCATCCATCCGATGCCGTGAGTCGGGATCTCCCTTCGGATGTTGCCAGAGTCCTCCTTGTCGGCTAGCCCAAAAGCTTTTTATCTGCCAAACCGAGAGGACCCAGACGTCCGTCATCCTGAGTCTCAATCTCCTGTCGGAGGCTTCATGGGCCCTCTCGGTCAGCGTTAGGCCCTTCACCCACTGAATAGCAGGGGCTATCAGCCAGTAGGGCCCGTACGCCGACACCGTGACCTATTCCGGTCGAGGCAACTCGGGTCCTCCCGGTCGGGCACCACAACCACGCTGCTCCTCCTCATCGGCCGGTAGGGCTCACCGTTCCAACGCCAAAAAGCTCCAGTTGAGCATCGGCCCGAGCCCTACCGACCGGGCGCCAACAACCACGTAGTTCACTAGCTGCAGCCGGTAGGGCCTACTCTCCCAACTCCCATGTCGCTCCCTCCGGAGTACGTAGGCCCTTCCAGCCTGCCAACGAGATGACTTCTCAGAAACCAAATCAGCCCCCGCCAGTACTCTGCTTTTATGGGGGGGCATTCTTTAAACTGGCGGCTGTCCTCTTGTACATTTGCCTTTTTGGGGGGTACTCTAGTTTCGGGCAATTCCCGAGCTCGGAGCCCTTCCCCGGACAGCACGCCAAATACGCATACCATACCTCAGCTAATTATATGTAAGCGTGAACTAGTGAAATGTAATTATAAATGAAGATTCGGGAGGAGCGCGTCAGATACTTAGCCTAATCATCACAGGTGGACCACAATCAAGTAATCAATCCCACAGTATAAATATCGCTGACTTACCTCTATCCATTGACGGTTTATCAGCATCCCTCCTCCACCCCATCTCCTCACTTCAAGTTCACTTTACAATATACGGGGAAGGGGGGGTACTCTAGTTTCGGGCAATTCCCGAGCTCGGAGCCCTTCCCCGGACAGCACGCCAAATACGCATACCATACCTCAGCTAATTATATGTAAGCGTGAACTAGTGAAACAGCTGTATATACAGATACACACCCAGGTAGATACAGATACAGACCCAGATACACCCCACTCAGTGGATGGTATCAGGCCGACACCCTGAGCCCAGGTATCGGTATCGGGATGAGAAAAAGGGTATCGGAACATCTCTAGTCTTTATTAAAACATATTTAATGTTTTCCGTCACAGTTTTGTATTTGTTCTGATGGTTCCATTACACATTTGTACTGGTCTTTATTTGCACATATTCAATGGTTTCCATTGCAGTTTTGTATTGGTTCTGATTTGAATTTTTACCTAATAGCTGGTAATTAGGTCATTAATTAAAAGAAATAAATTATTAATACAACTATACACAGGTTTTGTCAAGAATATCATTTGTATTTATTTAAAATACATTTAAACTATCACGGTTAATTGCACACCTGTTAATTGCACTAGTTGTCGGGTGATGGAAAACAAGGACTCCATCAAACAGACAGAAACAGACCGGTTTGATGCTTCAAGGGTGAGTAGAAGAGAGACGGATTTTCATTCTCGGGTAAACTAACCCTTTAAGACTTCCATTTAAATGGACCAGTAATTAATTACAAAGTGATTTACCTATAAACAAAAGATGTCAGATTGAAAGTGTATGTCACACACATCCATGAACTTGGCACGGAGGAGGGCTGTTGCAGAAGAGTATGGAAGGCTATGTTGGGTGTTTCTTTTATTCCAAGGTTGTGTTCTTATAAACCTGGGTTACTCTGGCTCATAAAGCTAATTCTATAATTAATTCTAAGCTTTAAGGATTATTTGTAGTAATATTTGGCACTACAATTCATGAGCTCACCTGTGCATCCAGAGCTTTCATCCATAGATGATTTTATGCTAGTTTTGTCTTGTGTATATTCAAGCGGAGGCATAACCAGTTCAGTTCATTTATTGAGGCTTGTGGAACACATACATACAACGCAACACTGGCTGCATCCGAAATCGAATACTTCTCTACTATATAGTATGGAAAAAGCAGTATGCGACAAATTAGTATGTTTGAATCTTTTGTGTTCATAAAAGAGTAGGCGAGAATTGCAATAACTCTTGCGAGATTCAGTTGTACGTATACTTAATTTGCATTCTAATATGCCTACTCACCTACTATATAGTAGGGAAAAAGAGTATGTGAAGAAGGAAGTACGTTCGAAACCTTAAACCATAAAACAGTAGGCGAGAAATCCCCGGATGTCCTACTGCTTCAGCCAAGATTATGAAGGGTTCATCGGGGGATACTTTTCAATCCCAGAATGCCACGCGAAAGGGATAAATCATCATCATAGGAGGAGGAGAGCAGCGTAGTGGGTGTTTACAAAGGTGATAATTATAAAACAAAACACGGTTCCAATGTGATAAAATCGTATTTGTTGAGCTACTGTAGAGTAAACTGTTCATTTGTTAAGGTGTAAAGACGCTAGCCAGTAACATCATAGTATATTTGTGATGAAAAACAACATCAAAACATGTTTTATTATGTAAAGCAAAAATCGGAATCCCTATTAAGCACATGTACATCCCCAAAGTTGATTTGCATGAACCAAATACATCTTAAAGACGATTAATTGTCTGTTTAATATCAGACAGAGAAATGTTCTAAGAGAATTGCAAAAGAGCAAATCACATGAACAGACATTTGAGTGAGAGATGTGTGTGTTATTATGTAGAATCAACTGTCTACATTTCTTTAGATGAATGTGAGTAATGTAAATAAATAAATCTACATTAAGTAAACATAAGTTATCTATTTCATTTGACCATTAGTGTTGTTGATAAATTGTGGAGCTCTTATGTTAGGTAAAAAGTGAGTGAACACATCGACATCTAGCTCAACATGTAAATGCAGTATATCACAGATAAATCACAGAGACGGACTCTTGTCTGGATGTTTCAGGGACAGATGAGACACACGTGTGTTTATCTGCTGCAGAGAGACTGATGAAGAAATGCTGCCATCAAAGATTCTCAGTGAGTGACAGCAGCATCTGTGGAAAAAACCTGAAAGAAAAATCTAAAGTAAGATCATTCTGTTACTTCTAATACAGAAATTAAATGACACTGTGCTATTAAAATGACTGCTTTTGATTTGTGTTTGTGCATCTTTATAGGATCTGAAATGTCTGCAGACAGCTGTGTGCACTGAGGATGGAGAAGATGGAGTGCCATGGGTGAAATGCTCCATCACTGCATCTCCTCTTGTTTTCTCATCAGGACCAGATGTTGCTGTGGTCTCTTCATCTTCAGTGACCCCAGAGCCATTGAGAACATCTGGAGAAAGATCAAAAGACACTGAGGATGTGATTTTGGTCAAGTTTGTTCTGCTGGTTTCTGTACATACAACATCAGTCAATAAAGCCTGAGTTTCAGAAGTTTCTAAAGTATCAAATAATGTCACGAAGAATCTGAAAGTCATGCTCCATTGACTGATACTGTATGAACACAAACCAGCAGGAGAAACCTGACCAACATCACCTTTTATGTTCAGGCAAAGGATTGAACAGAATGAAGGCAAGTCATTAATGACTGAATTTATATGTTTAGATGACTTGACCCTTTAAAACCCCAAATAGAAACTGCATTAAATGTATGCATGCATTAATATTATAGTAGAACATTGAAGAAAAGAAGCTTTAAGAAATAAGCAGCTTTATTAAGCATTTTTCTGCCCAAGACACAAAAAAAGCATTCACAAAATTCACATTTACATGTATTAATTTGCCAGACACTTTTATCTGAAGTGACTTACAGTGCTGTTATTACAGGACTTCAATCCCTCTGGAGTCACCTGGAGTAAAGACACACCGGTGGAGATTGATCCAGAAACCTTCTGCTCACCAGTTCAGTTCACTAAATCACATAAATAATAAAGCTTTATTAATTATTAATTAATTAATAATTAATAAATTAATTAACACGCAATTGTAAAAATATAAAATTTTATTCAGCAATAAATAGAATGCTGACAACATGACAAAGTGTTTTACTATGTGTAAGTGTTTTCCAGGTAGTGTTGCTCATGGAGAGCAGACACAGCAGCAGTCAGATCGTCCCGCACATGTTCTCCTGCTCCTGTTCAGGGTCTTCATCATGGTCTTCCTCATCCTCTCTGCACTCAGACAAGGACTCGATGTCCCTCTCTCATCATGATCAGATTCAGTCTGACTGCAGCAGTGAGGTACCTGATGGACGGATGTGGGTTCACCGTCTGTACACTTTCAGAAACAGAACAGTATCTGAAGAAAGCTTTGTTTCATGTGTTATTGACTTGTATTTTATTTATTATTTTACTTGTTTATTCATGTCTCCTGTTGTTGTCAGTAAATAAAATATAGCCTAATTGTTTCATTAACACATACATTAATTCATTACTTGACTGAATATTTAGATGTATTCATCTTAGCTGCATTTGTCTAGTGTGAAGTTATGCATAGATATGAAAAAAAGAAACGAACCACAAACTGTTTTACAAAAAAAATATATAATTATTAGTCACCATTTATCATTATTATTGTTGATAAGTGTTGGGGTGGGCTAGAAATGCTTTCAGAGGTAATCTTAATTTCTAAGTAGTAATACTTACATTTTTCAAGTGTAAAATCAACATTCTTCTCCAAAGCCGAGATCTTCAAGCACCTGATCAACGTCTTATTTGTGCAGATATTACAAATACTGCAAAAGCTGAGGAAAACCGTATGAGGTAGGGTTTGTGGAGTAACTGATGCTATGAAGGGTTTAATCTTCAAGGATTAAACTGTGGGTCATTCCAATAGAGTTAAAACATAAAAACAACACAAATCTATTGGTTAAACTACAATAACAATAAAAGGACATTTGTGTATTCAACAAGACCGACCACAAAAGGAGCAAATTGGATCAACATCAAAATATTTAGGTAGTAAATATTAAACCTGTAGCAGTCAGTCATATATTTGAAGTTGTTATAACGTCATAGGTCACATGATAACGTAAACATGGCGGAATTCATTCATACTCAACGAGATTTGGCTGTAGAGTACGCACTCTTTTAGCGCTCGTTAAGTAAGTACTTATTGAAATTTAGTACCTACTCGTTAAGTATGCGATTTCGGACGCAGCCACTCTGTACATGTGCTCAGTCTCCCCACACACACACTTCTCCTGCTGTCTTACTCAGCTCTCTATAACTCCCTGAGGCCCCCTAGCGGGTGGATGTTGTAACACATACCAACAGTATATAATACCTTGACAAGTTTCACCTTCCTGCAAGCACAAGTGTGACAGTCAGTCAAACATCACAATCTATCATCACATCACACTGTATTTTAAGCTGCAATAGTATAATTTGTCAATATATTAAAGTATTTAACATTGTGTAATAAGGCTAGATATTTTCATAATTTGACAGAAAATGGCAATTTCTAGTCTGGAAAACTGCATTACAGAAGTTGAAAAATCTCTTGTATATTTTAAACCTCATATTCATGTTTTTTTGTGGGAAAAAGTGATGAATCCAACCTGGATCAGACCCCCCCACCAGGCTCTGCACGTGCAGGCCGCTAATCAGCTGCAGTGCCTGACTATACATTAATGTTAACGGACATTAACTACACATATTGCTAAAGATAATATTTAAAAATTTTTGGTGAAATTATGTCCTTCAGAAATAGCATTAAGACAACAACATTTTAAAGTAAATGAAGATTATACGTGGATTAACGCTAAAACACATGTTACCCATGTGATTCTAAGAGTGGCCTTACAACATGATCTTAAGACTTATAAGGATCTACAGCACTGATTAATATATTATTGTTAAAACATTATTGTCATTTGGTACATTAATTATTAATCTACAGTACACTTTCTGCAAAGGTGCATTAAGTTTATGCTGATTGTGAAAAGCGCTAATGTATAGAAATAAAATGACGTGACTTTGTTACTAAATGTCTAAAAATACGTAAGTTACACAAACATCACAATATTACATTGAGTGCCATGCATAAACTTACCTTCCCCTCGTCCATGTCGTGTGTGGCAAGCCTTTGTAACATTTAATCTATAAGATGTACTAGTATCTTTTTTCATGTTACTAGTACTTATTTTTTAGACACTAGTATCTTTTCCATTAAGTACTAGTACTTATTCATTAGGTACTAGTGTTTATTCTTTAGGTACTAGTGCTTATTCTTTAGGTACTAGTGTTTATTATTTAGGTACTAGTGTCTTTTGTAAAGTTACTAGTACTTATTCATTAGGTACTAGTACTTTACATTTACATTTAATCAATTAGCAGACACTTTTATCCAAAGCGACTTACAAATGAGAACAATAGAAGCAGTCAGGTCAACAAGAGAACAACAACAGTATACAAGTGCCATGACAAGTCTCAGTCTAGTACAGAACACATAGCCAGGTTTTTTTTTTTTTTTTAAATAAATGGAAAGACAAGAAAAGGAAAATTGCTAGTATTAGTTGGTTAAGTGCTGTCGAAAAAGATGAGTCTTTAGATGTTTCTTAAAAATGAGTAAAGACTGTACGAATTGAGATTGGGAGGTGATTCCAGCAGCTGGGCACAGTCCAGGAGAAGGATTGTGAGAGTGATTTTGAACTTCTTTGGGATGGCACCACAAGGCGTCGTTCACTTGCAGAGCGCAAACTTCTGGAGGGCACATAAGATTTAACCAGTGAGTTTAGGTATGTTGGTGCCGTGCCAGTGGTCGTCTTGTAGGCAAGCATCAGTACCTTGAACTTGATGCGAGCGGCTACTGGTAGCCAGTGTAACCTGATTAGGAGAGGAGTTGTGTTGCCATTATTTGACACCCGATGACACATGCGATCTTTGCATCATTTGTTTGGGTGAAGAGCACGCACACAATGTATTTGAGGAGGCAATCGGTGTGCATTGAGAGCGTTTTTTTCCGTGCTTGTAATGGACGAGAGAGAGCCTCGAGAGGATGATATTATATCTTTAACACTATCGGATACTGAGATTAGTGCTCTGCTGGGTTTTTACCCAGGAAAAGCAGGAGATATTTGAGGATAGTGAAGAAGCTGAGGCTGAGCCTTCTCAATCCTCCTGCCCCGTGTATGTAGAGCTGTTGGAGGTTATGGATCGTGCCACGGCAAAGTTGGACTTGCCATGAAAATGCGCTAACAAGATGATGATGTAAGGCCATTAAAAAATGTATTAAATTAAAATAAACAGAACCCTCGATTTGCGTTTTCTTTCTGACCATAGCCCTCCAGCTCAGGTGAGTCTTCCATTTCTGCATGATCTCCATAAAGATATCAAAAAGAAATGAAAGAGGCTGTTTTCTTCTCGCATCCCTCGGTTTCAGCATTAGAGTAAATCTGCCGACAGCGAGGTGAAGCACAAAAACGGCTATGAGGGGATGCCCCCTGTAGAAAGAGCAAAAAAATAAATCTTTCTGCGGGGTGCGCCGCACCTCGCACCTCTCTCCATGCTACCAAGCAGGCTGCCTCCACCATGGGCAGGACTATAGTGGCCATGGTGGCAGTGGAGAGACGTCTGTTGATGAACCTGGCAGACATCGGGAAGAAAGAAAAGGCTTTCTTCTCCATACTCAGGTTTCGCCTTCTGAACTTATAGGCATTTCCGTTGAGATGGTGATCGAGACGTCAGGAAAATGAAGGCGCGCTCTGCTGCTTTCAGATCCTTCGTTCCACGAAGGTCCAGGTCCGAGCCTGAACAACATAGGGGTCCTGGCCTGTCTCGATCTGAGGATCAAAGACGGTCACGGAAGGTTAATGTCGCAACTTGCGCTCCTCCCTACTATTAAATTCTGTGATTTTCCTTTGCAGTGCTCAATTACAGTGTTTACTAAACACTCACCAGCACCAGCACCAGCCATCCGGCTTCATGTTCCAGTATTAGGCGGCTGAAATCACAGGCTTCTGCGGGTGCCTCCTTGATCATCAGGCCTGGCACAGCACTGCAGGGAATTTCATGTAATTTATTTTTCCAAGTAATAAAATGACAGAACGTTGATATAAAAATACATTTATAGCCTATTAAATTTTACATTTAAAAATAGCACATGAATGAATGGATCCAATTTAGAACTGTCTTTTTATGATATTCATAAAAAAGTAACTATTACGAGCCCTTGTAGTTATCAGAATTGATATTATTTTACCGTCTGAGACAAGATAAAATAAATAAAATAGGACTGAAACAAGTGAGGTTTGTCTTCAGTGAGACAAAACGGGATGAGGCCTTGTTCTCCGATGGTTTCTTGCATTTGAACTAAGTGACTATAGAGCAGTTCTAGACTGAGGTGTCATAGATCCATGAACCTGTTTGTTCCTGCTTGTTTCAAACTATTTCAACACATCAACGGGTGTTGATGGCGCAGTGGATAAGACACATGCCTACATGTGAGAGACCCGGGTTTGAATCCACTGTGAGACGCCAATGTGTCCCTGAGCAAGACACTTAACCCCTAGTAGCTCCAGAGGCGTGCGACCTCTGACATGTATAGCAATTGTAAGTCGCTTTGGATAAAAGCGTCAGCTAAATGAATAAATGTAAATGTAACACTAGAAACAGCTTGAGTTGTAGCTAACATTAGATTACTTTGACAGATATCTAAAAAAAAAATCTTATCAAAAAGATTCTTAGAAGGGACTGAATTTAAGGGTGCTAAACAGAAAGTGGGTCAGAGTTGTTTTTCTTTCTTGATATCCTTTGAAATTGTCTATATTACACTTTTTACAATTGCCAGGACACATTTCTCAATACTTAAGGTCACTTTTTCAAAACTCTTCACACAGCGAGTCTATGTGGGCTATCATTTTTATCATTTGGCACAAAATGCATTCATTGACCACATCTGTCAAATTACATGAATTCCTTTATCACTTCGAGGTGAGCGTGATTTCACCAAGTACAACATGTTCCTGGGTCAACATAGTTGTTGATCCAGGAACAGCATTCAATTCAACCAATCAGAATTGAGAAATAACTTTTCAGGAAATATCTGCTTTAGGTTTACAATCAGGGTTGGGTGCTTCTACTCCCTTGTTAATCAGCTATCATTTCCCTCTGATTTAGGAATAAATTATGGGTGGGGTTAGGTTTAGGGGTAGGGATTGTGTTAAGTCTGTATTTTTGGACAGTGATGTTGATCCAGGAACATGTCTTTCTTGGCAAAATCACGGTGACCATCACTTCGACACAAACACCACCAAAACTTTGTGTACTATACAAGCCAATTTGCACATGTTTACATAATGTTTCCAAAACCTAGCACAGTAAAAAAAACGAATAAGACACAATTTGTGCAACATTTCTACAGTAATATCATGTAGAAAAATGTTGTGAATGTAAAACATCAAATACTATCAAAGCAGCTAAATGTAGCTGAAGATCTTCACAAGTGTTAGTCTTTCACTTTCATTACCATCTGTTAAGGAGAATACTTAGGAATAATTGTGTACTGTAATGTAAACATGGAGCATGTAACGTACACTGCAGTGAATTATAAACAGTAGAGAGTATCATTCTTGTTTTGTAAATACATTTTACAAAAGGAAACATTGTATAATGCTCCCTGTTTTTAATGTTTTTAGGTTGCCCTGTTATGAATGATAAAGTGTGTTTTAGTGCATTCTGAAAGTGAAACGAACTGCTGTGTCAAGCTGAAAGATGGTTAAGAGAACTGTGTGAAGAGTTTTGAAGAAGTGACTTAAGTATTGAGAAATGTGTTCCAGCGATTGTAAGAAACTGTAATTCTGAAACTCTTTAACAGCATCTTCCTAAATATTTTTAAAATAAAAGCAACATCTCTCCCTCTTTCACATCTCTTCCTCTCCTTGCTTGTAATGTTCTAGACACTGATTGAAACCATGTATTGCTAGCACTTCTCTGAAGTTGAATCGCTTGTTTTCCTCATTTGTAAGTTGAATTGATGAAAAGTCTGCTAAATCAATAAATGTAAATAAAAAAATACACCAACCTAGATAGCAGTTGGGATGGTAGAGGAGAATGAAAAAAAAATAGACTTTGCAAACTACATCATATAATTGTCAATTCAGTTTACAAACACTATAACATGATTTAATAAATGGTAAAACTATAATACAATGAATGATGGTGCTGTTTTTCCACACTGTGAAACCCTTCTGGCTTAGCCACTGGTTTAGATCCTCCCAAAATGATTTGAAACTACATACAATAATGCTTAACCTAAAAATAAAACAGAGGTAAGAGTTTTGTGTACACTTACGTTTTATATGTACTGGACTTAAGTGCATACATTAGACCACACGGATTATGAAATATTGTTTAGCTTGATTTAGCTCCTGTGGACACTCAGCATTTGGAATCACAGAAGTCATTGTGCAGCTAGATTCAGAGCAGAAGCCCATAATGTCCCTGGTATCTGCTTAGAGAGCTACTGATGCTGTCTCTATGAACCGTTCTGCTAACAGGACTATTAGTGTTAAAGCCTCCCTCCTGTGATGACCAGTCCTCCACTATGGCCTTTTGTCACAATGATTGAGTCACAAGATCCAAGTGTGAGGTAAAAATGTTTTATTTGTAAGGAATGAGACCATAGCAAGATTATGGCATAACCCCAGATGGATCACGTCCAGACCACTCAAGCAGCAGTAACTCAAACCCAGCGCAGGAATCCTAGGCGGGCAAGGAATAAGGTCCAGAGAATCCCAACTGGAGGGACAGGAGCACAACTACACAAGAAAGACAGACGAGAATCGTGGTGGCGGGTGGCGGGTTAATGGGTAAATGAAAAATGGGCTTTAATTTAGAAATATGAAACACCGGATGAATTCTCCTGTACGCAGGAGGGAGTTTGAGGTGGACTGCCACCGGACTAATAATTTTGGTGACAGTAAATGGGCCAATAAATTTGGGCGCAAGCTTATTACTGATGGATCGGAGAGGAATATTCTTTGATGAAAGCCACACTTTTTGACCTGCGATGTAGACAGGAGGTCTGACCTGTTGCGATCCGCCTGAACCTTGGTGCGCACCCCCACCCAGAGCAGAGTCAATCTGGCCCTGGTCCAGGTGCGTCGGCACCCCTGGATAAATGCGTGGGCAGAGGGGACCGCAACTTTCCAATTCTGGAAAAAGTGGTGGCTGGTACCCTAAACTACACCGAAAAGGCAATAGGCCCGTAGCTGAAACTGGTAATGAGTTATGTGGGTACTCAACCCATGAGAGCTGCTGGCTCCAAGAGGAGGGGTTCTGAGAGACCAAACATCGCAACAATCGTTCTAGACCTTGGTTGGCCCTCTCCGTCTGGCCATTACTCTGAGGATAAAATCCAGAAGACTAATGGTCTCCCCCAGTCATTTACAAAATTCTCTCCAAAATTTGGAAACAAACTGAGGCCCCCTGTCAGAGACCACGTCGATAAACGTGATCTATGACAGCAACCGCTGTTTCTCTGGCAGAAGGTAATTTAGGCAGAGGAATGAAATGAGTTGCCTTCGAGAACCGGTCCACCACGGTCAAAACCACCGTGTTTCCCTGTGAAGGAGGGAGACCTGACACGAAATCTAGCAAAATGTGGGACCAGGGTCTCGAAGGAACCAACAGCGGCTGAAGGAGTCCAGCAGGGGGTCAATTGGAAGACTTCGAAACAGCACAGACAGAGCAAGCCAAAACAAAAAGACGAATGTCACGAGCCATGGCTGGCCACCAAAACTGCTGTTTAACAAGAAACATGGTACGATTAACCCCAGGATGGCAAGCTATCTTGTAATAATGACCACATCGGATGACTTCGGACCTTAAAGCCTCTGGCACAAACAACCGACCCGAAGGGCATCCGGGCGGGGGCGTTAACCCTTGCGCGGCTATGTGAACCTTCGACACAATGTCCCGTGAATACAGAAATAAAGACCTTTGCGGTACAATTTGATTTGGAAAAAGATGGGCGATCCAAAACATCAAAAATTCGGGTTAATGCGTCCGGTTTGAAGTTCTTAGAACCTGGACTATAAGAAATAGAAAAATCTAAACAACCGAGAAAAAAAGAGCCCACCGAGCCTGCCTAGAGTTTAATCTTTTGGTAGACTTAATGTATTCCAGATTTTGTGATCGGTCCAAACTATAAAAGGAACCCCCTAAACTTCCAGCCAATGACACCACTCTTCCAAAGCGAGCTTGACTGCCAACAGCTCTCTGTTACCAATGTCATAATTATGCTCAGCGGGGGACAAACGATGAGAAAAATAAGCGCAAGGATGCACCTTACCGTCCTTGAGGGAACACTGGGATAGAACCGCGCCAACCACCACCTCTGACGCGTCAACCTCCACCACAAACTGCCGGGAAGAATCAGGGGCAATGAGAATGGGAGCTGAAACTAAGCAGCTCTTTAGTTTGGTGAATGCAGCTTCCGCTGCACTAGACCACCTAAAGGCAGTCTTGATGGAGGTTAAGGCAGTCAAAGGGGTGGCTAGCTGGCTGAAATTGTGAATAAACCGCCGGTAGAAATTGGCAAAGCCCAGAAACCTCTGCAGGGCTTTACGAGACTCTGAGGTTGGCCAGTTTACCACAGCATGAATCTTGTCGGTGTCCATGCGCACCCCCTCGGCCGAGATGATGTATCCCAAAAAAGGAACAGACTGTGTATGGAAAACCCATTTCTCCACCTTGACAAAAAGCCCATTCTCTAACGGCCTCTGAAGCACTCACCTGACGTGTTGAACATGTTCCTGGAGAGAATGAGAAAATATCAGTATGTCATCCAGGTAGACATAAATGAACTGATCTACCATATCTCTCAACACATCGTTGATGAGTGCTTGGAATACGGTGGGGGCATTACAAAGGCCAAAAGGAAGAACAAGATATTCAAAGTGCCCCCTGGGGATATTAAAAGCAGTCTTCCATTTAATTTCATTTTTTGTACAACACAGTCATTAGTGGTTGCAGATCTGTTGTGATAATAGCCAAAACTTAAGCTTATTTTTAAAAATTAAGAAGCTATTGAGGCTTCGAATGTTGTAGGTAAGGAATTCCACAACACCACTACTCTAACTGAAAAAGCTTTTTGCCCAAAGGCTGTTTTTCTGTAATGCAATATCAAATCTCCCCTAGCAGATGCTCTAGTCCTACCTGCACTTCCGTTATGGGTCACGCATCCCTGAAGAGGGGGTGGAGCAAGATTATGAATAATTTTGTACATCAGGCACACATCAGTATAAAATACAAAATTATTAAAACTTATTATTATTTTTTTTTTTAAACTTACAAAAACAAGGAACTACCATCATTGGACTATTTTGAAAAGGTTACATTTTTTATCTAACACTTTCATGATTTGTTTATGTAGGGAGTACACAGGCCTAAGTGTAGTTACATCTGCTTGTGACCATGTTGTTATACAATAGGACAAGTGAGGGAGAATCAGAGTATGTACCTTAAGAAGTGCAGCTGATTCAGTTGGTGCCTGATGTTTTTAAAATGATTCAAATTGAATGTAACATTTATAACCCTTTTTAATTGCTTTTTAAAAGAAAGGTGTTGGTCTATTATTATTCCTAAATATTTAACATGTGTCACAAATTTGATTGCTTCACCATTAAATATTATATCTGGATTCACAGTTTTTTTTTTTTTTTTGAGTGAAATACGTGCATACAGTTTTACTTACATTTAGAGACAAACAAGATTCATTCAACCAATTTGAGACTTTCACCATTGCAGATGACAATCTGTTTGCAACTAGTTCTTTAGTTCTTGCATGAGTAAAAAGCACAGTATCATCTGCACACTTTATAACATTTACACCTGGACATACATGACTCTGCCACGTACAGTCAGTGGCATAAAAGCAAAACACGGAGGTGAACACCGGTTCAACAAATAGTGATGGCCTTGTGTCTTCACTAAACTTTGTCAGTTGTATTTGTATTATGGTTTGGACATTCAAGCAATTAGATGATCGGATGTGTATTATATCGAGCTACCATGTTTGCGCTAGGGCTGTGAAAAAAATAAAAAATAAATAAAAATCCACATTCGAATGCAAAAATGTTGAATTTTTGGGGAAAACCCACCATAAAGTCTCAAGATATGTTTTTGAAAAAAACTAAACCCACCTTAATTTTACATGGCTCTCTAAATATGTGGCTCTACTGTGTGAGACACAAGTGCAAGGGTAATAGAAGACGTCCCTCTCTAGAAAATGCGTGAAATATGCCTTTTGTGTGAATGGTTTCAGTTTTGACGTAAACAAGATCTGTTAAAGAGGTGTCTGTTAAAGAGGCAGCTTTAAGGCCTGCCTCGAGTATACTTAACATTCCGTGTTCTGTTCCATCTCACACAGCCTCATCCTCACAGCTTTCAGAAAGAGGATAAGCTCGACGAGCAGTACCACTTCTGTCATCATTCACCTCGTGCATGCGCTGTTGACAGCCGCACACCCCATCCACGTGCAGGCACTTTTTGAGACCGCGTGGACGGATGCGCGGCTGTCCGCGAGCCCTCTTGATGACGAAAATTACATAACGCGGACGGTGCGCGGATGCGGACGGTCAAATTATACTTTGGCCTATATCAGTGGCGCACGATATGCGATGACAATATAAAAGTGGCATTGCATTATAATGTTTTTGTCCTCACTCTCAATACAGTTGAAGCAACTAGATGCAGCAGTGCTGTGATGTTCAATAAAAATATCGTGGAAAAAGTGAATGCGGAGAAGATCTTGTTTACGTCAAAACTGAAACCATTCACACAAAAGGCATATTTCACGCATTTTCTAGAGAGGGACGTCTTCTATTACCCTTGCACTTGTGTCTCACACAGTAGAGCCACATATTTAGAGAGCCATGTAAAATTAAGGTGGGTTTAGTTTTTTTCAAAAACATATCTTGAGACTTTATGGTGGGTTTTCCCCATCCTACTGCATCTCATGTTTAAATGAAAAATGTACTCTGTGTTAAAAAAGTGAAAGTGACGTGACATTCAGCCAAGTATGGTGACCCATACTCAGAATTCATGCTCTGCATTTAACCCATCTGAAGTGCACACACACAGAGCAGTGAACACACACACACACTGTGAACACACACCCGGAGCAGTGGGCAGCCATTTATGCACCGGCGCCCAATGCGCCCTATTTTGGACTCAGAAGAGAAGCTAAAAGCTCTTCTTCACCCTAACTAAAATTATGCATTTTTAAATTAGAATATAATTCAAATTTGGATAATATTTAATTGCAAATTTTAATTTAGTTTTCAACCATTTTGATAGCCCTAGTTCGCACAGCTGCATTGTGGCACGAACACTCATATAAACAGTAGCTGTGAAGATCGCAGGCACAGAGGAACGCAGAAGTCGTCAGCGCTGTCCTGTGATTTATCACTAAAGTAGAATCTCAAAACTTATTTTAGCATATTATTCTACTTTTGAAGGAACTAGGCTATTTACAACCCACAGCTTCACAATAATATAGAGACGGTATGACTAATTCACACACTCAATCACTCGTACTGGTACTGTGCTCATTTATCTTTATCGGATCATTATCTCTTACACCGAGCAATAATCTGTAAGAAATGTTACGAACATAGATAAAATAACTGCTGATAGTGAGCTATGATGTCAGATCGCTCTTTCAATAGGAAAAAATATCTCACCTTTAATAGTCAATCATATTTACAGTACAAACCTTGTCAGTGAACTATGAGGGCAAAAAAAAAAAAACAGAAACAAAATAATCATTCATTAATAGTAATCGACGTAAAATGTTCAATCAATCAATATTAATCAATTAATAAAAGTTTTGATTTTAGGCCATAATCGTCCAGCCCTAGTTCTAGTACTCCAGGTCTAGCACCAAATTTCCTGTGAGAACTGAGTTCAAGAAGAAGGAATTAAACATTTTAGCTATTTTTTCTTTATCTTCTGTTAATTTCGATTGATCCCGTATAATCCAATTTTGAACTGATTTATTCTCCTTTGTAATTTTATCAATATTCTTCCAAATTAATTTACTATTTCCTTTAGAATCCTCAATTAATTTAATAAAATAATTAGCTTTGGTCTGTCTTAATTTTTTACTACTTTATTTCGAATTTTCTCTTATCATGTGGTAATTTAGATTTAAGGGCACCCTTTAATGCCAAGTCTCTCTGCTTCATTAGCTTCCAGAGCTGTTCATTTAACCATGGCAGATGTACTTTACTCGAGTAAGATATATTTTTTTACTAAATTCATTTTTAGTTGTATTAACTATCCATCATACAGATAAATGCTTGTTCTATATCACCAGACTGCATAACATCATTCCAGTCCAGGTGCTTTAATTTCTCCTCGAATTGGCCAAATAGGGATTTTGGTATTATATTAAAAAAGATTTTGCCGCCTTGTCTGTATAAAAACCTTTTTTTTGTCAACTTTATTACAATTAAGGTCAGGTTGTGGTCTGACATACCTGTTACCAAATTAAATGATTTTGTAATTTTCTGGTTTATTAGTAAAGATTAAATCTATCTGAGTTTGTGTTGATTGTGTAATCCTAGTGGGGCCAAGGATCATTTGTGTAAGATTCAACTGATCTGATATACTTTTAAGTTGATATCTCTTAGCTTTTTTCACCTAAAACAATCAATTCATTTTCCTTTAGTACAGATTTCAAGAGAATCAGAAATATATTTCTCCATGACCTCCCTCTCCAGATTGTAAAGGGAATATAATTTGCCTTTAGGCGGAGACGTACCTGACAATAACTCCATAGCACAGTCATAGGGACAATGCGGAGGTAGAGAAGAAGCCCGAGACTTACTGAACACTCTCTTCAGGTCGAGGTACTCACGTGGCACGTTAGACAGGTCAGTGTAATCATCCTGAAACACAGAACAAGACACAGGAGAACATGCAGACAACAGACATGACAATATTCGCTCCAGGACAGGACAGAATTCTTCCCCCAGTTTATGTGGGGATTATGGAGCACTAGTCAGGGATGCCCCAAAACCACAGGAGCAGCAGGAGTGTCAGTTAAGAGAAAGTTAATGTTTTCTGTGTGTTGTCCAGAGATGATGAGTTTGACGGAGACTGTGGAATGTGTGAAGGAGGGTAACGGCTGACCATTTAATCCCACTGCAGAGATGGGCTGAGAGAGTTCCACCATAGGTATCTTAAGTCTTTTCACGACGTTAATGTCTAGAAAATTACTCTCATCCCCCGAATCCACCAAAGCCTCACAGTCAAAAGAGAGAGAATGGAGAGTCAGCCTTATCGGTAATGACGTAACAGAAAGAGAGGATCCACCCGTCAGTAACCTCTTACCTACTGGCAAGCACCGACTTTTACTGGACATTGCAGAACGACGTGACCGGTGGCTCCACAGTATATGCACAAACCTCTCTCTCTGCATTTCTGCTTCTCCTGCTGTGAATGGCGAGCCCTGCCCATCTGCATGGACTCGGGATCTGGAAAAGAGAACTCACTCTCGCCAGTGACTAATGATAGGCTGCTCTGATGAGTGATGTCAGGGATTCTCCGTAGTGTCTTCTGTTGGACACGCCTCCTTACTCTGGAATCCACCCGAATAGCCAGCTCAATGAGCTTATCCACCCCGCGGTGTTACGTCCAGCTCGTTTCGACCATACATAAAGTATACAAGTACACTGAAGAAATGAACTTCAAAAAACGTCTTCAAAAACTCAAATAACTTAATATAACGAAGTCTAGGGATCAAAATCAAAAAGGGGATAAATCATAATCCTTATGGGGAGCAGAAAATGTTGGTATAGACAGTAAACAAATAAAGGTTGGCAAAACAAGTGACTTCTCCAGAGGGTGTCGATCCCCTGGACGAAGTAAAGAGGAGTGATTGAGTCCAAGGTTTTATCCTCTCCATAATTAAGTGGTGATCAGGTAACAGGGATGTGCGATGTCTCAAGCTCTCCTGGAAGAACACCGCCACCAGCAGGCGAGCAAGTAAAACGCAGGGTCGTAACAGCGGGTAAATCCGAGGAATAAATTTTGTCCTTGATGGTGTCCGAAAGTCCGTGAAGAAATAGGTCCAACTGTGCCTCAGAATTCCGGGCGCACTCCGCGGCTAAAGTGCGAAATTCGATAAAATAATCGGCTACGGTGCAATCCCCTTGTCGCAGCTCCGCTAGAAGTCTAGCAGCCTCTCTGCCATAAGCAGCGCGATCAAATACCTTCTTTAGCTCCTGTGAAAACGCTTGGAAGGAGGCGCAGCACAGAAGTCTCTGTTCCCCAGCTTGCCGCTGGTCCAGTGAGCAGAGTTATAATGAACACTACCTTAGATTCCTCGGTGGGAAACGATGACTGTTGAAGAGAAATATAGAGGGAGCATTTAGCCTCAAATGAGCGACACAACTGGGGCTGCCCGGAATAAAAGGCTGGTGGTGGTAGACGAGGCTCAGGAGAATGAATGCTTTGATCCACAGCTGCTGGTGGATTGGATGCAGGTGGTTGCTGAGAAGAAACGGTCTCTAACTTGAAGCGCTTAAACTGAGTGGTAAGTTCCGAAACCTGAGCGACCAGGGCTTGAACAGCACGACCTGTGGCCATCATCTGATCCTCCTGGCGTTCCATGAGAGAGTTACTACTGGTTAAAAAGTCTCGTAATTCTGCCAAACTCGCTGGATCCATCCTGGTTTGTTCTTTCACAATGATCGAGTCACGAGATCCCAAGTGCGAGGTAAAAATGGTTTATTTGTAACTCTGACAGTCAGCTATTAGAACGTAGGAAGACGATGGCACAACCCCAGATGAATCACGTCCAGACCACTCAAGCAGCAGTAACTCAAACCCAGCGCAGGAATCCTAGGCGGGCAAGGAATAAGGTCCAGAGAATCCCAACTGCAGGGACAGGAGCACAACTACACAAAAAAGATAGACAAGAATCAACGAACCAACAACACGAACAGGAAACCAGCCAAATCTAAAGGCAGCGCAAATGAGTTGCAGCTGCTGCTAGTTAACAGACACACACAATCAGACAGAGATGCAAGATGAGCGTACTCACCCATGAACCATGACAACTTTAGCTGCTCCTTGTGTAACTGTGAACTGGAGGGCATATGCTATCACATGCTTGCATGAACAATGACGGGGCATTAGCAACCAATCATCATCCCTCTACTTCACTAGCAGCACTAACATATTGATACTGGACCAGCAGATGTTTATCTGTTTATCTCTCACTCTGTACTGTTCACATCCTTTAGCATCATAAAGAGAGATGTAGTGTATATGTACAATCAGCACTCTCCATTAGGTCATGCTAAAGCATTATCGCTCATTCTCGGTTATCAGGTGGCATCACTACTAGCCCATGGAGCTGATCAAGACATTGATAAACTCTGAGATGTGGGCTGAGGGTATAATGTGCAGCTGTGTTAGTTTAGCAGTTAGCATTTACAAAATAATAAAGTTCTGAAACATTTACATTAAAAATAGTTTGTTAGCAGTTCACTTTTAATGCTCTGAGAGAGCACAGAGCTTTGTAGAATGCCTGTAGTTATCTAATACAATGCCATTTGTACAAGGAATTAAAAAACAGATTACCAAAATCTGGTGAATCCCAACTATGTGTAGTGAAATGTCAAAAACATAATCCAGAAGAGTTTAAATAACAGCAGCTGTCAATTTCAGGTACAGAGATTGTATTTTATCAGGGACTGATTATTTTTAACAAATATATTGTTTTTCAAGTGTGTTAGTGATCATTTGAAAGTAAACTCTTTGAATTCTGTTTAATGTAAAGGCTCAGCCATAAGTGTATCCCAGAGGGAAAAAAAACAGTATTATCATTTACTGATCATGATTTAATAATATTATAATTAAATAATAATAATAATATATTAGAATAGTAATAAAAATAATAATAATATATTACCATTAAGAAAATCAGATTCAAGTATTTTTAACCTAAATGGAGAATAATTGATGTAGATTCCCCTCCCAAACAACAGTCAATGCATAAGAGAGACTGAAAGACCTGGAGTTGGCCAACCTCTTTTTGATTTCTTTCCTATTGTCAAGTCAAGTCAAGTCACCTTTATTTATATAGCGCTTTAAACAAAATACATTCCGTCAAAGCAACTGAACAACATTCATTAGGAAAACGGTATGTCAATAATGCAAAATGATAGTTAAAGGCAGTTCATCATTGAATTCAGTGATGTCATCTCTGTTCAGTTAAATAGTGTCTGTGCATTTATGTGCAATCAAGTCAACGATATCGCTGTAGATGAAGTGACCCCAACTAAGCAAGCCAGAGGCGACAGCAGCAAGAAACCGAAACTCCATCGGTGACAGAATGGAGAAAAAACCTTGGGAGAAACCAGGCTCAGTTGGTGGGCCAGTTCTCCTCTGACCAGACGAAACCAGTAGTTCAATTCCAGGCTGCAGCAAAGTCAGATTGTGCAGAAGAATCATCTGTTTCCTGTGGTCTTGTCCTGGTGGTCCTCTGAGACAAGGTCTTTACAGGGGATCTGTATCTGGGGCTTTAGTTGTCCTGGTCTCCGCTGTCTTTCAGGACTCCTTTCTAGGTGCTGATCCACCATCTGGTCTGGATACGTACTGGATCCGGGTGACTGCAGTGAACCTCTGATCTGGATACAGACTGGATCTGGTGGCTACGGTGACCTCAGAATAAGAGAGAAACAGACAAATATTGGCATAGATGCCATTCTTCTAATGATGTAGCAAGTACATAGGGTGTTATGGGAAGTGTTTCCGGTTCCGGTTTACCTAATTAATGCAGCCTAAAAATCCTTTAACGGATTTGGATATTAAAAGCATATTAGTATGTTATGTGTAAGCCAGGTTGAAGAAATGGGTCTTTAATCTAGATTTAAACTGCAAGAGTGTGTCTGCCTCCCGAACAATGTTAGGTAGGTTATTCCAGAGTTTAGGCGCCAAATAGGAAAAGGATCTGCCGCCCGCAGTTGATTTTCATATTCTAAGTATTATCAAATTGCCTGAGTTTTGAGAACGTAGCGGGCGTAGAGGATTATAATGTAAAAGGAGCTCATTCAAATACTAAACCATTCAGGCCACATTAGAATTTGTGACGGGCCGCGGGATATAAAGCCACTGCTTTATGCTTTATGAGAACCACTGCTTTATATCAAACATTTTTAAATCGTCCACAGCTGAACTTTGCGGGAGGCTGATCTGCGCCAGATCGCTTGAAGTGAATGTAATGAACAAAGTCATTTTCAGGTGCAATGAAAAAAAAAAAAAAAAAAAAAACATGGATAACCTAGATTAGTCCCAGGCTCTGTTCTGAAGTAAAATAATTATAATTACTGTTAACCAAGAGTAACACATTTTAACGGTCCGTAACTTTGTTTGTGTTCACAATGTAGAAAAATGAACATAATAAGCGAGTACACCATGAATCCATTTTCCAAACCGTGTTTTTAGCTTGTCCTGAATCACTAGGGTACACCTATAATAAGTGTTTATATTCGGACTATTTTAGATTGCTTCGGGGGTACCGCGGCGGAGTAACCCAGTACCTTTGTGATTCTTCATAGACATAAACAGAGAGAAGTAGCTCCGGCTACAATGTTCTTCCGCAAGACGCAAGCAATTCTGTTTACTATCCGCTAGAGCGTCAAAAGTTCCCTACTGCAGCTTTAAGCCACTTTGAAACTCTCCTGTTATTTTTTGTATTATTATTATTTTATATGCTTTGTTATGAACATAACATTTCAAACATACTGAAATACTTTATTCATGGAGTGAAGGCGGAGCGTGTTTCGGGTATCAGTTGGCGCGGAGGGGAAGTTGTTGCTGCTCACACTCTGCTGAGAGTGAGAGAGCTGTTTCACCTGACGAAATGAAGACGACCGCGGCTGCACAAGCACAGCACATCCGCTAAAAATCAACCTGCAGCAATGCTCGTTGATCGACTCGCCAAGCTTTACTTTTGTTGGTCGCATGCACTCAAAAAAATGATTCAAGGCCTTCTTAGGTATGACACATTTAAATTGTGTTCACTTTATTGAAATATAGCTTATTAGGAATAATACGTATATATTTTTAATAAGTCTAACGTAAAATGTATAAATAGTGTCATCTATGAGATTTATTTTCATTTGGTTAACTCAAATTAATTTGGCTTTCGGAGCGCGCCATTTGCGCATGTGCAAGAAAAGCTCAGAGAGAGAGAGAGCGTGTCTGTCTGGCCGCCATTTTCTCATCTGCCGCCGCAAGGACTGCTACGTAGTATTCGTTATTGGTAAGTATTATCTTTTTTGAATATTTGTTATAAATAATTTACCTTACTATAAGATAATGTTTAATTTATATCATAATTTTGAGTGAAATATGCAACAGCAGTGAAAGCGAGTGCCGCGATTGTTTCGGCGCCGAGTCAATTTTTGCTGCGTCACTCACGCTGAATTGGCCACAGTGCATTGTATTGTTCTTGATCAAATTTGACCTGCCTAAAGCCGGGTATACACTCTGCGATTTCGGCAAGGTACCAACTCACACTGTACGTATGCGATGTAAATCCAAAGCTCGCGATTTTTATGTGCTCACTGTACAGTCCGATCGTCGAGTTGCGATTTGACTGCGCTCACTATATGTGGGGAATCAACACGTAGGATCCATCAGAACCCAGGTATTTGTGGCCGTTTCAGAATAAACACGCTTTCTCTGGATAAACGCACTGCTTTGGTGATATGCATAATTCTGTGTGCTGAAACGTACAAAAAAATAAATAAATTGGACGCGCAGGTGGCTCGGAAGATGTGGCCAGTATGGTTTCTCCATTGCAACGCAAACTGGAGGTAAGCAGGCCTTTTCTCCCCTCTTTTATTTTAAAAAGAAAAAGAGCCGCACAAGTCAGAATTCGGCTCAAAATCGGATGAAAATCGCACAGTGTATGCTCGGCCTACCATGAAAAATAAGACATTTCACCATAAAGGCATGAAGTGATTGTTTCACAATCACCTTATGACGATAGCTGTGTTAAGCGCTGTGGAGGGAAAAATACACGAAAACAGTTTTTTTCCCCCAAACTTCAAAGACCTGTTTAAATAATTAAAACTATAGGAAACGTTAACATAAATAGGGTGTTATCTTACAAAACGATCGGGCATTTTCTAAAATAATAAATATATACATATATATATTTGTGTATATATTTATTATTTTAGAAAATGACCGATCGTTTTGTAAGATAACACCCTATTCCTCAGCTGGAATTGTGCTTCAACCCTTTGAAGCACCCTTTGAAGCACATATATATATACTTTTTAACCACAAATGTCTGTTTGCTACCATCTCTGAGATGCCCCACATATTACGTCATCACATTGGAAAGGTCACGAAAGAAATAATAATAAATTAAAACAAAGATGTTGGACGATTTTGAAGTTGGAGGAGAAAATGAGATGGAATTTTTCACCCTTCCATACCTTGAACCGGAGTACACAGACAAACTTAGATGAGGTGAAGCGTGACTTTTCCAACGTGATGACGCAATGCCTGTTGCGTCGCAGACCAGCACAGGATGAACAATTGTGGTTAAAAGTATATATATTTTTATTTTTTTTTAGAAAATGACAGATCGTTTCATAAGATAAGCCCCATTCCTCAGCTGGGATCGTGCACAGCCCTTTGAAACTGCATTGATTTTGACAACAATTTGGTGACCGTTGTGTGGAGAAAAATACTGAAATGTTTTCCTCAAAAAACTTAAATTAAATTATTAAGAGTAAATTATCAGGAAATTTTCATTTTGAGGCGAACTAATCCTTTTAGTGAACAAGTTGGGTAAAACAGAACCATGTAAACAAAAAGCATATTTTCATATGAGTACTGGGTCCCACTCCTAATCAACATCTTCTCTTTCATAGTTTTATGAACATGACCAGGCGAACAGCAACCTCCTAGTTATAGTAAGTTATATAAAATATTCAGATTTTCTTGTGTCACTTGTTAAATATGTTATATAATAACATTTTTTTCTTCTTCTTTTTAGGATTGTGAATGTGGCAGTGCAAAGAATGTCCATTGCAACTAGCTAGCAGGTATTTGTTGCTGCAGCATTTTAGGCAGACTCATGTGTGCTTTAGGGGCAGTTTTCGCTATCCATGTCCATACACAGATTGCCCATGCACGTTTAGTACTTGGAGTAAGCTTCTTAATCACACGTACAAAATACATGCTAAAAGGGAAACTCCAAAGCTAGAAGAATTAACAACATTCCAGTGTCATGTGTGCTCATGCAAGGAGCTAGCAACAGAAAGAGATTATTTTCAACACATAAATGGACATCTCCGGCATAATGAAACAGTTCAGTGTATGTTTGTAGGATGTGCATTTGAAAGTAATATTTACAGCACATTTAACACCCACAGATACCGGAAACACAATCCACATTCATTAATAGACTTCAAACCCATTGTCGTCAGTTCAAGTGGTCAGTTGCATCAGTCAGACAATTCTGTAGATGGGCCAGCAGAGTCTGTGGATACAGATTATGAATTTGAAACTCTGTGTGGTGATGATACTGTAGGAGTAGACCTGTCAAAGTCTATCGATGAAAAAGTTGCTTGCATTTTATTTAAGTTGGAAAATATTGTTCACATCCCAAAGTCAGTTGTTGATAAGGTCCTTTCTGAACTTCACTATATATTAAGTACAGCATCTATACCCGTCACTAAAGCAGTTGTATCGGATCTCTTCCAAAGTCACAATATTCAAGTTGAGGAATCTGTAGTTGATGAGCTTTCCACTATTATATCTACGTCTAATCCACTGGGCAGAGCTATTTCTAAGGAGGGCCCTCTTGCTACTGCATATAAACGTAAACAGTACTACACCTCTCATTTTGGTGTTTTAGAGCCAGTTGAGTACATTCTAGATTCACAGAAGAACAGGACGTTTCAATATATTCCTATTTTACAGTCTTTGCAAAATCTGCTTAGTCATACAGGTGTCCTTGAACATCTTGATGCTCAGATTACTGAAGACCATCAATTGACTGGTCTTCAGTATTACAAAACCATAAGAGATGGTGATTACTGGAAGCAAAATCAGTTACTTTCTGGAGAAGATTTGAGAATAGCCATTAATCTTTATGTTGACGATTTTGAGTTATGTAACCCACTTGGGACCTCTCGGAAAAAGCACAAACTCTGTGGTGTGTATTGGGTCTTGGGTAATTTGCCACCAGGTTACCATTCAAATCTCTCCTCAATCTATCTAGCTGTTCTTTGCAAATCTGATGATGTCAAGACTTATGGCTATGGAAAAGTGTTGGAGCCTCTTTTGAAAGACCTACAAGTATTAGAACAGCATGGTGTTTTCATTTCTCAGCTTGGCCAGTTGGTTAAAGGAACTGTACAGTGTGTAATAGCGGACAACCTCGGAGCCCACTCTATTGGTGGATTTCTTGAGAGTTTTTCTGGAGGTGCAATATGTAGATTTTGTACTGGACAAAAGTCAGAATTTCAAACTAAGGATGTCGGGTCAGGGGCTTTCCAACTTAGAACCAGAGACATCCATGAATCTCATGTACAGACAGCAAAGGAGAATGAAAGTTTCTGCTGTGGTGTCAAAAGACAATGTGTTTTAACTGAGCACCTTTCACATTTTCATGTCAGCACTGGCTATCCTCCAGATATTGTACATGATCTCTTTGAGGGTGTTGTTCCAGTTGATCTGGCACGTTGTATTAGTTTGTTGATCTCCAAAAAGTACTTTACTCTTGACATTCTCAATACATTGATACAGGCATTTCCATACAAATTGGCAGATATAACTAATCGCCCACATACCATACCACGCTCTTTCGCATCCAACAACACTATAGGTGGCAATGCACATGAAAATTGGACCTTGCTAAGATTGCTTCCTTTCATTATTGGGCAATTATTGCCAGATGATGAGCAACCATGGCAAGTGATCTTAGATCTTAAAGACATCGTTGAACTAGTTGTAGCCCCTGTTCACACAGACGAGACCATTGCTTATCTTGAGTCCAAGATTTTTGAACACAGACAACGCTATCTTGAACTCTTTCCTCATGTCAAGCTCCTCCCAAAGCATCACTATTTAGAGCACTATCCGCAAATGATTCGTTGCTTCGGACCTTTAATTGGACTGTGGACAATGAGATTTGAGGCTAAACACAGCTTCTTCAAGCAGGTTGCTCGTCATACTAATTGTTTTAAGAATATAGCTCGTTCGCTAGCTATTAAACACCAGTTCATGCTTGCCTATCACACACATTCCTGGAGTCTCAAGAAGTCATCTTTGGACGTCACTGATGTCTCAATTATGCCTGTTGATGTCCTTAATGAAAACATAAGGTGTACACTGAAGCAAAGATACCCAAATGTGACTCAGGTTCATATGGCAAAAGATTTGTCTTGCAGTGGTATACATTACACTGAGGGGATGCTTATTGTGCATGGATCTGTAGATGGACTGCCTACATTCAATGAAATCTTGAAACTGTGTATTCATAAAGAGAAGTTGTGCTTCCTTGTGAAACCTTTATGCGCTTGGTACAGGGAGCATTATAGAGGTTTTGAGTTGACTGCCTTACCCACTACAAAGGTTGTCCTGATTGAGCTTAGTGACTTGAAAGACCCATATCCCCTTGTGGATTACATGGTTAGAGGTTTGCTTATGGTGTGCTTGAGAAGATTCATCATCATTAAAGGTTAGTATAATCCTTTCAGTCTAGTCTGCATTCTGGAGACCAATGTCTACCGTATTTCTTATGCGCTCTCTTGCTAAATCTCAGATCATATTTGAATTTTCAAATGATAACAAAAATATAATTTGATAATTTCTTCTTTTCGATTTGTCTCTTTTATTTACTTTCCCCTCTAGATTAAAGTTGTTCTATTATGGCGGGTCCTTTTGCTCTGCGGATTATCTTTGGTGATGAGACTGACTCCAGGAAACTGTCCCTGACGTCTGGAATTCCAGATACTGTGGAAGAACTTCATGAACTTATAAAGACAGTCTTTCGGATAAATGAGGACTTCCGGTTACAATACATGGATGCTGACTTCAAAGAGTATATGAACTTAACTTCAGTTTCTGAAATTGAACACAAAAGCACACTGAAGGTGATATACCTGCCTGCATTGTCACCTTTGGAGCTCCAGACTGATGAGCCCTGCATCACATTGTATCCAGTACGTTCATTTACTGAGAGTCCCACTAATTCAGAGCCACAAACCTCATCACTTGTCTCATCCTTTGATGGTGATATACAGTATGTATCCACTTCTCACTCATCTACAGAAACTCTCTCAGGTTTGTCCCCATGGCCCAAAGCTTTTGTGGTCCCCAAGTTTACTTATGATGCAGAATTTGAGCTAAACATAAAGAATACTGAGTTTGAGAGCAATGGGACATACCTCATCCCTGGTCCAAAGCTGAAAGGCATAATTCTTAATGGCCTAGCCCAAGAAATGGTAAAATACACAAAATATCCTAAAGACTATCAGTGTGAAGAGGTCGCAGCAGCTTTAACTAGGGTCCATCCTTGTTTGGGACAACTTGGTTCCAAGACAGGATTTTGGGGATGGAAGCAGTCACTTAAGTACAAAATGCAAAATTATCGCACAAAGCTTGGCCGGCTTGGACATCCTGAAATCTGTGTAAATTCCTTAAAGTACAAACAAAAAGGACAAGGCAAGGTTGCTGCCAACATCAAGAAACCAAGGAAGGCTGAGGTCAATTACATTCCTCTGCATCCAAAAGGTGAATCTACGGAGAGCTTGGAGTACGAGAGAATTTCTTTATTGTCAGAAGTAAAAAAGCGTGACAATGAAGTGATGATAAAAGCAAAAATGGAAAGAACATTCTCCCACAGACGTCAGCAGATTGTGGAGCAAAAGCCCATGATAGAGGTGTTCAAGAATCAATGGCCAGCTTTATTTCAGCAGAGTGAAGTAAGTAAACATGTTATGTAGTGTTTTAGTTTAGACATTATTAGGTTATTTTCATAGTAAGAAGGATAAACAAAACAAATAGTTTTTTGTTGTTTTTCTTTTCCTTTTCATTTTGAAGGTGAACGCAGAGTTCATGCGGATCACTACGAAGCCACTGCAATCAATGTTCCTATCACAGCTGGACCACTTTTCAGATAAACTGATGCAGATCTTCAAGAGCAAAGGAGGAGTGAAGGGGCAAAAAATCAAAAACGCCCTGGCGATCACAGACTCTGTTAGTATAAATGCATGCAATGTCTTCCGTTTTGTCTAGTTATTGTACAGCTTTCTGCATTTTGCTAATTTCATTATGAAATTTAGATTTTTCCCCTGCTCTAGTGTGACAACACTAACATAAACACAAAGAGAGAGTGCATCCTGAAAGGCCTGATGATCTACCTGACTGAAGATCCAGACTCTTTCTTCAAGGAGTATGTGGTAAGTGATTTTTATTTTTATATATATATATTTATAAAACAACAATTGTTAATACTTTTGTTTTATAATAGAATATATGATTGATTATTATTAAATACTCAATTTTCATGTCACAATGCTGATTATTTTTCTCTCCTCATTTCCATCACACTCTTTTTGTCTTTGTTTTTTCTCTTGCTCTCTCTCTTCCCTTCCTAAAGCTGAGTTTTGACTGATATAGGCTTTTCATTGTTGTCTGTCAGTGAAGAAAGTAAACATAGGGTTAACTAATAGGTTGATTTATGAATCATTTTTTCAGACAAGTTAATTTACTGAAAGCTAGGTAGCCTAACGAAGTTAAATTAATTCACAATATGTACACAATTATTATTTATCTTATTCCTAATACAGGGCCGTAGACAGGGCTTTATAATCAAAGAGGTCCTACATTTAAGGTTGTTGGGGGGGGGGGGGGTTACATTTTTTATTTCTTTTGATATGTGCACTTTAAGACGTTTGAAGGCCAAAAAAAGGATAAAAAAAAGGCCTTAAAACCATGTCAGTTGGCAGTAGAATATTTGTCAATACCTGCTCTCACTTCTTATCCATCACTCTATTTTCCTTTGTCTCCTCATCTTGCCTTCCCCTCCTAAAGCTGAACTTTTTTTAATTTACTTAAAGCTACAAATTGTACTATATTCATTCTCAGTATGTACACATTCATTATTAATCTTGTGCCTAACATGTTAAAAACGGCTTTGTTAATGTTTCTTGTCCCCTCACAATGCCAGTAAACCAATTATTACATTACATGTCACGTTACATGGGCCTATTTTCAGTTCAAAATGGCGAAATTAGACAAAAGTATATTCGTTTGCCATTAGTTTAACATTTATGTCCTAAAAAACTCTCAAATATGAAATGTTTAGTGAAAGTGATGTGACATTGGGGACCCATACTCAGAATTCGTGCTCTGCATTTAACCCATCCAAAGTGCACTGTACACGCACACAGCAGTAAACACACACACACACACACACTGTGAATACACACCCAGAGCAGTGGGCAGCCATTTATGCTGCGGCGCCCGGGGAGCAGTTGGGGGTTCGGTGCCTTGCTCAAGGGCACCTAAGTCGTAGTATTGCTGGCCCGAGATTTGAACCCACAACCCTAGAGTTAGGAGTCAAACTCTCTAACCACTAGGCCACAACTTCCAGTTTAGCTTCTTGCATCTTATCTTGCACTTGACTGTATACTGAAGTGTCAGTCGCCCTGCTAAAATTTGTTGTTAGCTTCTGTGAACATAAATGTCACCTTCTTCAATTTGATTGGCCATCTCAAATATTCTGACATTGACGAGCAGTGACAGACCAATGAGGTCTGATAATAACAAGACTGAAGTGAACACTATTTCAGATAACCGGCCTGCCCGACGGGCTATGCATTTTGGTAGCCCGACTGGAAAACACAACAGCCCCAGGACGTCGGGCTAGTGATTTTGCGAGCCCTTACATGTTTTAAGGGAATAGTCCACTCAAAATGAAAAGTCATTTATTCACCAATGTGTGTCCCTTTTTTCATTCCATTTGTATGCCTTTCAGTGTTCATCTGAACACTAGAATTTGTAGAAGTAAATCGCAACAATATAATAGTTTAATGAACTAACAATGAGCATTTGGATTAACTATCGTTAACAAAGAATAGTAAGTCTTGTAACAAATGTATTGAGATATTTTTTTTTTTAAGTTGCTGCATTATGGAACCATATTGTAAAGCGTATTATTGATATTCTATCAATTCTGTGTATGCCAAATCAAACAGTCCAAGAAGTTAAGGAAGATGTTAAGTTTCAGACTGAAAAGTAGCAATGCAATTTGCTGTTTACTTTTAAAATATAAAGGGACAAATTCACTTGGGCTTAACCAAAGTGTTTTGTGTTTTGTCCAGGCCAATGAGGATGCAGAAAATGAAATCCTGAACACAGTCATGGGGATTTACAAAATCAAAAGAGGAGATTGTACAGAAGACATCGGAGTTGTGATCGAGGGCATTAAGGTTTTGAGCAACCTAGACTGCGTGATCCTGGCATTCATCATGCTTTTTGGTCTCATTTATGCTCTTGATCTTAGTTTTCCTAACAACCTTAAGTACACCTTCGAGTTTATACAGAAAATCATAATGAACTTGGATGGACATAGGCTGAATGCAAAGATCCAGCAACTCAAAATCAAGCTCTTTGCATGAAATATCCTTGTTTGAGAAAACAATGAGAATTGAGAAAACACACACCACACACAAAAAAGTACATTTCCTTTTTATACATTCTTACATGCTTTTTCTTACACACTTTCTGTGTATTTCTAGTAGTTCTAGTAAGTCATTCTTGCCTTTAGGGATAGTTCACCCAAAAATGAAAACTGTCATCATTTGCTGATCCTGGGGTTGTTCCAAACCTGTATAAATGTTTTTGTTCTATTAAACACAAAGGAAGATGCGTTAAAGAAAATGGGAAACTGAACAGTTCTGGGCCACCATTGACTTCCATAGTTGTTGTTTTTTTTTCTTCCTGCTATGGAAGTCAATGGTGGCCCAGAACTGTTCAGTTTCCCATATTGTTTAACACATCTTCCTTTTTATTTAATAAAACAAAGACATTTGTACATGTTTGGAAGTAAATGATGACAATTTTCATTTATCCCTTTTAAGACAAGCCATTATGCATCTGTTTGTATGATTCTGAAGATTATTTTAGAGTCAAGTTTGTTTTTAGTCAAGTTTTTGACTTTAGAATTCCATGAACTGTTCATGTGCCACAAAGACTGAAAAAAAAGTCTTTAAAATATGTACTTGCATTTTTCTAAGTAACTTTTACATTAAATAACACATCTAAATAAAAATATCGATCAATATTTGTCTCTTGTCTTTATGGGGTGCAAAAGAAGGATTTCCTAATTGATTTTTCAATGAAATGTTTTAAGTTTAAGCAGCATGAAACTAATTTGATAAATTTATCCATTTCATCTTAACTATTTGATCAAAATTGAGTTGGACTAACTCATTTAAACAGGTCAAAATTTAGTTGGACCAACTTAATTACATTTCATTGCATGAATTAGTTTTTTATGAGTTGGGGCTACACATATTTATTGGATGGAAATCCTGCCCTCAATTAAATTGAGTTTGTCCAATGAGTTATTTTTTTGAGTGTGGAAGTGAATAGTTTGATAATATGACCATGCAGTCAATACAGATATTTAATAAAAACATTAAAACAAGCAGGGCTGTAAAATAAAACAATAAAATCGCATGCTAGGTCTACACCGGACACAAGTGGAACGATCCAACAAAAGACAACAGAACCCAGTGATGGATACACTGGACACGATCCCCATCAGTGAACTGATGCTCGTTCTGTTTATGATGAAATGTTCTGACACTGCGTTCAGATGATTTGACACTGTAGTGTGATGTCATCAAGTTTAGACACACTTTTCGCTGTGGGATACAGATGACAACTCTGGCGTCCGGTGTAGACACAGACAGTGACTGCTCTATTTACAAATAAGTTCTATAAGAAAAAAAAAAAAATCTAAACCAGCGGCATAAAGAGATGGAAATATAAACTAGAAAAAATATTAACAGGTGCTCTATCCATGACACTGACTCACTGCTGAGTGGCCAGTTTTAATCTGAACAGCTCTTAAAGCTGAGAGGATGGTTAGATGCATGATGGGCTAGTATTAAAAAATAAATAAATAAAAAAATAAAAAAAATAAAGGTCTTTCCAGCATTTAGGTACTGTTTTTTTTTTTATCATCTTGTTGCAGTTATAAATTTGACTGCTAAATGAATGATAAAGAACTATATTAAAACTTTTGTAAAATTTCTTTGTCATTTGAATATTGATTTAAAAATCGATTTAAATCATAAATCAGATTTTTTTTTTCTAAAATAAAAACAAAAAACTGGAATTTTTTTTAGGCCATATGACGTTACCCTACTTTAAAAGCAAGTAAAGAAGGTTCCCTTTAAAATCACTTTAGTTGTCAATTACTAAAGCTTTTTTTTTTTTTTTTTTTACATCGTGTGAATGTTGTTGATTATAATGAGAGAACTTGAGTTTAATTGTGAGGACGTTTTATTAATTCTTTAGAGTTTCAAAGATTTAATCGTGCCGGTTTAATTTTATTCGTTTATTGTTTTAGGCAAATTAGGCCTAAATAATGGGAACAAAATTATACACTGCTTCACATTTAAACATGCAACAATTTCTTAATCAGTTTACAGACAAATGTCTTTTTCTCAATAAGTTATGTCAAAATAAAGGACAGATAACGAATAACAAAAATGCATGTTGTTTTATTAAAGGAAAAAATATATATTTAAACTATAAATTAAAATATAGGCATAATATATTAAAATATTGACATTTTGCATATTAATCCATGTAGCATACCCCCCTAAAATAGGCTACCACTTTTAATGCTCCGATGCAAAGTAAACCACAATTTATTTTGAATAATATAATGGATAATTAATATAATATAAATAATACTGCACACCTTTGTCAAATCTAAAATATGGTCTAATACCATGTAGCTTAGAAAATATAAGCACAGACTCAGGCACAGGCTTGACATTTATCCTGCTTGAATTCGTTCTAAGAAATGCACATAACTTCATAAATACCAAACTTTCATCTGTGAATATTGAATATTAAATATATTAAATATTTAAACTATAGTGTTTTTCTTTCATTTTCCATGACTGAAGCAGTCAAATGTAACACATCAGCAAGGCAAAACTGACGTCTATTTGCGAAAATGTGCTTCGATGCCCTTGTTTGATAACTTGTGGTTAAAGCGCGACTCAGCGGTCAAAAGCTGCAAATGAACTTTATACCGCCGCCACCGCGGTACGTGCGGCGGTAAAAGAGGTGTTTTCTACTTAGTGTATATGTCTTGTTATTGGTCAATCCAACCAAAAGGGGTGTTACTGGGAAACCAGATAAAACCTCTTTCACACACAAAAAGTAAGCTTCTTCTCTTAACTTGCAGTTTCCTGGAGACACCCATTACCTTGGACACTTCGCGACTCCCTTTCGGGGGGGATCTCCGATCTTCTGGCAGTTTTCTGCAACTTTGTTGATTTCATGTTGAAGCAATCAACCCATGGATGAATTGACGAAGGTTTTACACCTAACAGGATTTAACAGGAATCTACGCATTATACATGCACCGCGACACTTTTACAGACCAGACACTTTACAGAACCAATGCAAGTAAGCTCTTGTTAACTATTAAGATGCGCTTCTAGGCTTTGACCCCTTTTTATTAAGGTGATGAGATTCTTTGACTGTTCTTAGCAGGTTGTGATTTGGTTAAGATTAAATACTGCCATGAGTCTCCACTGTCTTGCACGTGCGCACTTTCTCTCTCTCTCTCTCTCACTCTAGCTCTCTATCCATGCGTTCCTTGCATTGGCATCTATGTTTAATGTGTGTATGTTTGTGTTTAGTCAGATGTTGCATGTTCCCCTGTAGTGTAGTTTAATAAGCATCCATATGTATTCACACTAGAGTCCTGCACGGGTTCGGGTGACCCGCAAATTTGGCTGAAACGGGTGAAAAATATCCAACTGTGTCGGATACGGGTGCCGGTCGGGTAGGACACAGGGAAACACGGGTTCAAAACAGTCACGTGCAAATGTAAAAATAAGCCTACTTTCTACTTTAAAAAAAAAATCACAACCATGCGATCGGCTGCACGAGTCATTAGTTAACAGACGTTAAGATCAGTTCAGATCAGCCAGGTGTTTTTTTTGCTTTTTTTCTTCGTTTATATACATACATAATCTGAATTAATGTGTTTGATTTAAGCCTATTTCAAAATTTGTGTCATGAAATTATATCGCGCATACAGCTCACATATTTTCACGATTTCGGAAGATCATGTGACACTGAAGACTGGAGGAATGATGCTGAAAATACAGCTGCACATCACAGAACGCGATCGTTATAAAGGTGTTTAAACAACAATACACTTCCACTTGCATGTATTTGACAAACGGATTATCAGATATTTAATTCCATAACACATTTGTGAATATGGGCCTAATCTAGGCTATCCAGGTTTTTTTTTTATTTTTTTTATTGCATCTGAAAATGACTGTGCAGCTCATTCACATGCGGGCTCTGGCGCAGATCCGCCTCTCGCGATGCTCAGCTGTGAACGATTTAAAAATGGGTGCGTTCAACTTGAAGCACAACCTCAGACGGTGGTATTCACTCTTTTGTTGTTCTGTTTTCTTTCAATATCAAAACTACAACAAATGAAAGCGTTTATCTGTATTTCCGACTGATGAGAACTATGCATATACATTCATAAATCAGTCAATTTTGTATTTTATTATGAGATATTTTATTCTAATGTGATCAGACAGTGACTCAAACACTGATGGACAAAAGAGCACGTATTTCGACATTTGCAGTTAAAACGTGAAATATAAATTCTCAGAAAATGCATTTAATACCAATATATTGAAATGTCTGTTTATATACTCCATTAATAAAGGAGTCCAGACATTGGAAAATATCAGTCCACATGCGTTTTATATTTAATATGAGGGAAATAGACATGCATGCGTGGCACAAAAAATATTTAACTTTTAGGTAGCAAAATATTTTTTAGTAATTCTGTCAATTACACTAATAATACACAATGTTATTACATTGTCTGCTATATATTTGCTTCTTATTTATTAAACACGGGCAATTGTTAGATAAAACATTGATCAAAATTAAGATAAAATGTATAAAAAAGGAATATCTTATAAAAAAAGTGTTCTCCATAACTTCTGTATGACCTGGTAATAAAATTAGAAAAAAGTGTGTCTAAAGTGATTGGCTTAACTGATTTGATTTCAGTTGCGGGTCGGCTGTCGGTTCTATTTTAAGCGGGTCGGGTGCGGAATTTAATTAGTGCTGCTGTCGGAAAACGGGTCGGTTGCGGTTTTAAGCACTGCGGGTACAGGCGGGTGCGGATTTACAAAATCGGACCCGTGCAGCTCTCTGATTCACACTCTGTGTTCGCTGCTCACAGGATGAGGTCACTTTAACGTACCGGTTTCGTTATATGCTCAGGGAGTAATGTTTTAGTAAAATAATTTTTCGTAGCCAGAGAAATAATTTTACTTTGAGTCAATAAACGATTAACACTGTCCGCCTTGCCAATTGTTAAGATCCCCTCAAGTGTCTAGGGGTCCGAAGGGGAAGTAACAAAAAGATAAAAACCGTGAAGAAGATACAAAAAGCAAGAACACACTTCAATCCTCTGTCTCAGAGTGAAGAGGACGCCCGTTGAGATATATATATACACACAAAAATATATTTTATTTACAAGACAAAAGAATACAATATAAATGGGAGCAAAGGCTCAGGGGAGGGCAAGGCCTAAAATAACAAAAAAAAAACTCCACTAAATTTAAGAGCTCTAACTAACCTTAAATTAAAGAAAAGAAAAATACAGCCAACTTCCCTCACCTCCCTTGCTATACAAAAACAGAGGCAACAAAAAATATACAATAGAATACAATAAAATACAATAGAAAAAGAAAGGGGCACTCTCCCCCTACAGCATCCCTCTTAGCACACAGACTAGAATCACTTAATACAAAAGAGCCACAATACCTTTTGCTCAGTCACAACCTGGAACAATATCCATTAACAGTCCATGCAGAAACAAATTTACCACTGCTAAACACAACTATCATCTGAACGAAAAGCTAGCACAAGGTTCAGACTGGAGCAGGGGAGAAGCGTGTCATCAGGCAGGGGTGTACATTGCCCTTAAATCCTCTTGGTCTTCAGGCATGCTCACAAACGAGCTACAGGCAGTGATGATTTGCCCTGAAGAGTAGCAAAGCAAAAACACAAAAAGGATATTCAACCACACCCACATCTGTGAACAACAATGAAACAAATTCAGGAATAATTGTATTTAAATACCAATATATATATATATATATATATATATATATATATATATATATATATATATATATATATATATATATATATATATATATATATATATATATACATCCCTGTGGATGTAACACCCCCACCAATAAGACATTTCTTGGCATTTTACAAAACTGCAAGAAAAACAAAAGGCAAGTAAGCTCACGTGACTTTTTTTTTTTACATTGCATGAATGACAGTGGTTGGCACAAGGCAAGTGAAGTCAAAGATTAATGATTCAAGAAACAACCACTACAATCCAAGTAAGGTCCTGGAACATTTTCACATGCAAACAGTCACATTTCAAAGGACGTTACATGGTGGTCTGTACTACTTGTTGGTTGTCACAATCAGAAAAATTACAAATGGGCTTCCACTTCTATGGTAGCTCACCACTATCACTGAAGCAAGCAATTTGGCCCTCAGGCACTTTCCCAAAAGTTGACACTACATCAGAATGCTTAACGAGGAAAGGGTCCATTTTCTGCACACCGCTTAACTGGGCTTTAACAATGTCAAGTTTCGAGTGTTTTTACTTACATTGTGTCTCACTAATTTCAGGCTTAGTATGCTCTGATTTGAGAGATTAAGGAGATATCAAGGTGAGAAAGCAAGTTCCACACTGTCTCCACATTTCCACCTACTGGTGTGCCACTGCACATGCCGAAAAGATGGGTAGAGACTAAATGAAATTGTTAGCGTCACTGCCATTTCCTTTGCTCACCTCTATAGGTCTGGGGAAAACCTGGCCACCTGCTAGCTCATTCCCCAACACAAGACCTACCCCTTTCAAAAACAACAACTTTGTGACTGGGATGGTTAACCTTGGAGTGTGTTCAAAGTCAGACATTCCGGGAACTTGATGGGTGGAACACGATTTAAATTTAGTCTCAATACCACAAAGGACAATGTCAGAAACTGTGTCAGAGTTCTGCGAAAAGGGAAGTATCTCTTTCAATAAGGACTGCGATGAACCAATATCCTGTAGAATCAGGAAGCATTGTGGTTTAATACACAACTAAATTTGACAGAGGGATTCTGGACGAGCACCCAATTGTTACAATCCCTCAGCATCTAGGGGTCAGAAGGGGAAGTAACAAAAATACTTTTTTTAAAGTAGAGAGGCAACAAAAGGCGTTCCTGTTCACTGTATCAAGTGTGCGTGTGCCATGAAAACCAGCAAAATATAAAGGCCAAATAGAAAATGTATCTGTACCTAAGGTGATTATTAGCCTGCTGAGAGAGAGAACTGGTTTGTTTTTTGAGAGACTGAGACGTGCAGCGCTGCTGTTTAATTGGTGAGCACGCTGTGGTTAATCCATTCATTCGTATCATATCATAGCCTAATTTTTAAAGCATTGCCTTTTAAATATATACAATAGAACGTGGATGATGTTTTATTATAGGTGATATTATTCTCGCCAAGCTCCGATTTCTGAGAGATGCACGGAGAGACAACAGCAATGCGGTATTTGATTTGCGCTCTTTTCACTCAAAGTTTACGGTGATTCACTTCACACTCGTAACTTTATCGGTCTCTGTATAATATTGCTCTGAATATCAGCCTCCTGCCTGTTGGTGTCGCTGTTGGACAGTGTTTTCTCTACTTCCTGTTGGCCTTCTGTAGCTAATCGTAACTCCGTGTAGCTGTTTTTATTTTATTTTTTTTTCTCTATAATCTTTCTTACTATCACTCTGTTTTTTTCTTTTCTCTTTTTAAGTTGTAAAATATAACTTAATTCACACCATATTTCTGATATTATCGATCAATCTTATCAGATTAACTTTGATCGTTCACTTTTCCGTGAGTGCAGTACACCTGCAAAGCGTTAGCACTCGTTAGCTTGTCATTAGCGTTTTCTTTTCTCCTCTCCTCTCTCACGCTGCAGTTTTTCACAAGTTCATCAAACAACCGCAGTAAGAATATTTCATCAAGCACGGTGAGTAATGGCTTCACCTGCTATTGTTATTTGCACCTCTTGCCACATGTACAGTTTATCTATCTCTGTCGCTGATGAGGGATTCACATGTGATAAATGCAGGGAAATAGGCTGACAGAGAAGATTTCAGAATTAGAGACACGCATCCAAACTTTAATTGAGGACAGTACTGGGTGACGGTGAGGCAGCGTAGTCGTGGGTCAAAACACCGCTCTTCTGTTCCGATCAAAACATTAAACAGGTTCTCTCCACTCAGTGATGCACCCACTGAGAAACCTGATGAAAGTGCTCTAGTTATTGGTGATTCTATTGTATGGAACGTGAATATAGAGACACCAGCCACCATAGTCAAATGTTTACCGGGAGCCAGAGCGCCTGACATCTTGGCAAATTTAAAAGTGCTGGCTAATGCTAAACGTAAATACAGTAAGATTGTTATTCATGCCGGCGCTAATGATGTTCGACTTCGCCATTTGGAGATCACTAAAAATAACATTAAAGAGGTGTGTGAACTTGCAAGCATGATGTCAGACACTGTAATATGCTCTGGTCCCCTCCCTGCTTACCGTGGTGACGAGATGCATAGCAGATTGTCATCACTCAATGGCTGGATGTCTAAATGGTGCCCACAGAATAACATAGGTTTCATAGACAATTGGACGAGCTTTTGGGGCAGACCTGACCTGTTTAAAACAGATGGTCTTCATCCCTCCTGGGGTGGCGCCACTCTTCTCTCTAGAAATATGGAAAATAGTCTTAGTGTTTATACTTGACTAACTGGGGCCCAGGTCAGGAAGCAGACAGACTGGCTAAACCGACCGTCTGCTAGCTGCCTCCTGTCACAGAGGTCAGTTAATTCTCAGCACATAGAGACTCTTTCACCTAGATATCAATCAATCAATCACCTTTATTTATATGGTGCTTTAAACAAAATACATTGCGTGAAAGCACTGAACAACATTCATTTGGAAAACAGTGTCTCAATAATGCAAAATGATAGTTAAAAGGCAGTTCATCATTGAATTCAGTGATGTCATCTCTGTTCAATTTAAATAGTGTCTGTGCATTTATTTGGAATCAAGTCAATGATATCGCTGTAGATGAAGTGACCCCAACTAAGCAAGTGAGAGGCGACAGCGGCAAGGAACCGAAACAACATCGGTGACAGAATGGAGAAAAAAACCTTGTGAGAAACCAGGCTCAGTTGGGGGGCAGTTCTCCTCTGACCAGACGAAACCAGTAGTTCAATTCCAGGCTGCAGCAAAGTCAGATTGTGCAGAAGAATCATCTGTTTCCTGTGGTCTTGTCCTGGTGGTCCTCTGAGACAAGGTATTTACAGGGGATCTGTATCTGGGGCTGTAGTTGTCCTGGTCTCCGCTGTCTTTCAGGTCAGTAGAGGTCCTTTCTAGGTGCTGATCCACCATCTGGTCTGGATACGTACTGGATCCGGGTGACTGCAGTGACCCTCTGATCTGGATACAGACTGGATCTGGTGGCCACGGTGGCCTCGGAACAAGAGAGAAACAGACAAATATTAGCGTAGATGCCATTCTTCTAATGATGTAGAAAGTACGGTGTAATGTGAAGTGTTTCCAGTTCTGGTTTACCTAATTAATGCAGCCTAAAAATCCTTTAACGGATTTGGATATTAAAAGCATATTAGTATGTGTATGCCAGGTTAAAGAGATGGGTCTTTAATCTAGATTTAAACTGCAAGAGTGTGTCTGCCTCCCGAACAATGTTAGGTAGGTTATTCCAGAGTTTACGCGCCAAATAGGAAAAGGATCTGCCGCCCGCAGTTGATTTTGATATTCTAGGTATTATCAAATTGCCTGAGTTTTGAGAACGTAGCGGACGTAGAGGAGTATAATGTAAAAGGAGCTCATTCAAATACTGAGGTGCTAAACCATTCAGGGCTGTATAAGTAATAAGCAATATTTTAAAATCTATACGATGTTTGATAGGGAGCCAGTGCAGTGTGGACAGGACCGGGCTAATATGGTCATACTTCCTGGTTCTAGTAAGAACTCTTGCTGCTGCATTTTGGACTAGCTGCAGTTTGTTTACCAAGCGTGCAGAACAACCACCCAATAAAGCATTACAATAGTCTAACCTTGAAGTCATAAATGCATGGATTAACATTTCTGCATTTGACATTGAGAGCATAGGCCGTAATTTAGATATATTTTTGAGATGGAAAAATGCAGTTTTACAAATGCTAGAAACGTGGCTTTCTAAGGAAAGATTGCGGTCAAGTAGCACACCAAGGTTCCTAACTGATGACGAAGAATTGACAGAGCAACCATCAAGTCTTAGACAGTGTTCTAGGTTATTACAAGCAGAGTTTTTAGGCCCTATGATTAACACCTCTGTTTTTTCTGAATTTAGCAGTAGGAAATTACTCGTCATCCAATTTTTTATATTGACAATGCATTCCATTAGTTTTTCAAATTGGTGTGTTTCACCGGGCTGAGAGGAAATATAGAGCTGAGTATCATCAGCATAACATTGAAAGCTAACACCATGTTTCCTGATGATATCTCCCAAGGGTATCATATAAAGCGTGAAGAGTAGCGGCCCTAGTACTGAGCCTTGAGGTACTCCATACTGCACTTGTGATCGATATGATACATCTTCATTCACGGCTACGAACTGATGGCGGTCATACAAGTACGATTTAAACCATGCTAATGCAATTCCACTGATGCCAACAAAGTGTTCAAGTCTATGCAAAAGAATGTTGTGGTCAATTGTGTCAAACGCAGCACTAAGATCCAATAAAACTAATAGAGAGATACACCCACGATCAGATGATAAGAAGAGATCATTTGTAACTCTAAGGAGAGCAGTCTCAGTACTATGATACGGTCTAAATCCTGACTGGAAATCCTCACATATACCATTTTTCTCTAAGAAGGAATATAATTGTGAGGATACCACCTTTTCTAGTATCTTGGACAGAAAAGGGAGATTCGAGATTGGTCTATAATTAACAAGTTCTCTGGGGTCAAGTTGTGGTTTTTTTATGAGAGGCTTAATAACAGCCAGTTTGAAGGTTTTGGGGACATATCCTAATGACAATGAGGAATTAATAATAGTCAGAAGAGGACCTATGACTTCTGGAAGCACCTCTTTTAGGAGCTTAGATGGTATAGGGTCTAACATACATGTTGGTTTTGATGATTTAACAAGTTTATACAATTCTTCCTATCCTATAGTAGAGAATGAGTGGAACTGTTCTTCAGGGGGTCTATAGTGCACTGTCTGATGTGATACTGTAGCTGACGGCTGAATGGTTGCAATTTTATCTCTAATAGTATCGATTTTAGAAGTAAAGTAGTTCATAAAGTCATTACTGTTGTGGTGTTGGGAAATGTCAACACTTGTTGAGGCTTTATTTTTCGTTAATTTAGCCACTGTATTGAATAAATACCTGGGGTTATGTTTGTTTTCTTCTAAAAGAGAAGAAAAGTAATCAGATCTAGCAGTTTTTAATGCTTTTCTATAGGATATGCTACTTTCCCGCCAAGCAATATGAAATACCTCTAGTTTTGTTTTCCTCCAGCTGCGCTCCATTTTTCGGGCTGCTCTCTTTAGGGTGCGAGTATGCTCATTATACCATGGTGTCAAACTGTTTTCCTTAACCTTCCTTAAGCGTAAAGGAGCAACTGTATTTAAAGCGCTAGAAAAGAGAGAGTCCATAGTTTCTGTTACATCATCAAGTTGTTCTGAGGTTTTGGATATGCTAAGGAATTTGGATACATCAGGAAGATAACTTAAAAAGCAGTCTTTTGTGGTAGAAGTGATGGTTCTTCGATACTTGTAACAAGAAGTAGAATTTACAATTTTGGCTATATGAAGTTTACACAGAACTAAATAATGATCTGAGATATCATCACTTGGCTGAATAATTTCAACACTATCAACATCAATTCCATGTGACAGTATTAAATCTAGAGTATGATTTCGACAATGAGTAGGTCCTGAAACATGTTGTCTAACACCAATAGAGTTCAGAATGTCTATAAATGCTGATCCCAATGCATCTTTTTCATTATCGACATGGATATTAAAATCACCAACTATTAAAACTTTATCTGCAGCCTGAACTAACTCGGATGTAAAATCACCAAACTCTTTAATAAAGTCTGTGTGGTGCCCTGGTGGCCTGTATACAGTAGCCAGTACAAACATAACGGGATTTATCATTAACATTGGTTTCTCTGGATAATGTTATATGAAGCACCATTACTTCAAACGAGTTATACTTGAAGCCTGCCCTCTGAGAAATCCTGAAAACGTTGTTATAAATTGAAGCAACTCCTCCCCCTTTGCCTTTTAGACGCGGCTCATGTTTATAACAGTAATCTTGGGGGGTGGACTCATTTAAAATAATGTAATCAGCAGGTTTTAGCCAAGTTTCTGTCAAACAGAGCACATCTATATTATGATCAGTTATCATATTATTTACAAAAAGTGTTTTCGTAGAAATGGATCTGATATTCAATAAGCCAATCTTTATCATTTGTTTATCCATATTGCATTTGTTTTTTATTTGTTGAACCTCAATTAAATTGTTAACCTTAACTTGGTTTGGACGTTTTTTGTATTTTCTAGTTCGGGGAACAGACACAGTCTTTATCTAAATTACGGCCTATGCTCTCAATGTCAAATGCAGAAATGTTAATCCATGCATTTATGACTTCAAGGTTAGACTATTGTAATGCTTTATTGGGTGGTTGTTCTGCACGCTTCGTAAACAAACTACAGCTAGTCCAAAATGCAGCAGCAAGAGTTCTTACTAGAACCAGGAAGTTTGACCATATTAGCCCGGTCCTGTCCACACTGCACTGGCTCCCTATCAAACATCATACAGATTTTAAAATATTGCTTATTACTTATAAAGCCCTGAATGGTTTAGCACCTCATTATTTGAATGAGCTCCTTTTACATTATACTCCTCTACGTCCGCTACGTTCTCAAAACTCAGGCAATTTGATAATACCTATAATATCAAAATCAACTGCGGGCGGCAGATCCTTTTCCTATTTGGCGCCTAAACTCTGGAATAACCTACCTAACATTGTTCGGGAGGCAGACACACTCTTGCAGTTTAAATCTAGATTAAAGACCCATCTCTTTAACCTGGCATACACATAACATACTAATATGCTTTTAATATCCAAATCCGTTAAAGGATTTTTAGGCTGCATTAATTAGGTAAACCTGAACCGGAAACACTACACATAACACCCTATGTACTTGCTACATCATTAGAAGAATGGCATCTACGCTAATATTTGTCTGTTTCTCTCTTGTTCCGAGGCCACCGTGGCCACCAGATCCAGTCTGTATCCAGATCAGAGGGTCACTGCAGTCGCCCGGATCCAGTACGTATCCAGACCAGATGGTGGATCAGCACCTAGAAAGGACCTCTACTGCCCAGAAAGACAGCGGAGACCAGGACAACTAGAGCCCCAGATACAGATCCCCTGTAAAGACCTTGTCTCAGAGGACCACCTGGAGAAGACCACAGGAAACAGATGATTCTTCTGCACAATCTGACTTTGCTGCAGCCTGGAATTGAATTACTGGTTTCATCTGGTCAGAGGAGAACTGGCCCCCCAACTGAGCCTGGTTTCTCCCAAGGTTTTTTTCTCCATTCTGTCACCGATGGAGTTTCGGTTTCTTGCCGCTGTCGCCTCTGGCTTGCTTAGTTGGGGTCACTTCATCTATAGTGATATCATTGATTTGAATGCAAATAAATGCACAGACACTATTTAACTGAACAGAGATGACATCACTGAATTCAATGATGAACTGCCTTAACTATCATTTCGCATTATTGAGACACTGTTTTCCAAATGAATGTTGTTCAGTGCTTTGACGCAATGTATTTTGTTTAAAGCACTATATAAATAAAGGTGATTGATTGATTGATTGATTTCTGGCTCACCTGTTATCCAGCAAACTTCGGACTGTGCCAGCTTAAGCAGAGTATTCAGGCAGAAATATTCCTTGTCTGTTATTCATTTTTGAAGCCATTATTCGAGCCATTCCGAATAAGGAATTCTGCTTCAGGCACACTCCTATTTACATATTTTAATTTTACGTGTAACATTGATAAGGTGATAGAAAGTAACAGCTACACGCAATATTGTAATCCTAAAATTCACATCGTACTTGCAAACTCTTTGTACGCATTATGGTTAATGCATGCTGGAATAGTCGATTGTTTCCGACAGCGCCAACTAGTGGTTGTAGTCGATCACTCGACTAGTCTATGCAAGCCCTACACGCCAGGTAAGAGTGACCTTAGAGCAGGCTGGCTGTGGCGATGGGACCGGAGAAAAACTAGATGTGTCCTCGGACGAGGAATCTCTATTTTGGGATACGGTGCTATTCGAGCTGACCAAAATGTTGATTAACTGTCAATGGATAGAGGCAAGTCAGCAGTATTTATACTATGGTATTGATTGTGGTCCACCAGTCTTGATTAGGCTAAGTATCTGACTTACTCTTCCCGAACCATGTTACTAAAACATCATTTACTCTGAAGATAGCGGGGGTCTAGTGGTCCTGAGGCCTCCGGAGATGTCCGCATGGGGCCTGTGGCCCATTTTGCAGATTCCACGACTTTTTGTAAAATGTTCACGCCATCATTGAAACAAGTGGCTCGTGTCGTTCAAAATGGGAGCGTAGTTATTCGCCCCATCGTGACCAATGGCAACTTTTTTTAATTGAAAAATTCCCTTGAATGTCCTAACTTCCCTTACCCAGAGCCTGGCCATAACTGCATCCATGTGCAGTTTGGAGCCAACTTCTGCAGAGCATTGGACCTCCAGGGCAAGATTGAGGAACCCTGATATAGACAGTATGCCACTTCGTTATACAACAAAACATTCAAAACATGAATAGCAAGTTTTACCTACAGAAATAATTATATTCCAAGTTAGTGGTTCTTAATTCCAGTCCCTGGGGACCCTTTGTTCTGCATATTTTGCATGTTTCCCTTATTTAACACGCCTGATTGAGATCATCAACTTGTTAGTCCTCCTGACAAGCTGATGATCACAATCAGGCATTTTAAATAGGGGGGGGACATGCAAAGTGTGCAGAGCAGGGGGTCCCCAGGACTGGAACCACTGTTCGAAGTATTCTTCTTCTTTGTTTTGTAAAGGCATCCTGTCCTTAAAACCATCCTATGGGATGAATTCAAACCAACTTTAGGGGACAAAAACAAAAAGGCAAAGTCTCTGCTTAGAACTTACATTGAATTCAGAGCGTTACATGTATGCGGGGAAAACAGGCAGCACGCAAACAGGCTCACAGTCAAATCGACAGCATTTGTGTCTTCATAAGTCTTCAGAGGAACACCCTCGATGGGACGGCACGACCGTCAGCCTCGCCGGACAGAAACCGTCCACTAGAGAATTCGAAAGGATCATTAGGGGAGGCCAGGGAGTGCGGTTTCAGCATTTGTAAATCTGGGGTTTGCGCAATGGGTCTCAAACCAAAAAACAAACATTATACATATTTGTCTGCTTCAAATCAAAAGGGTTTTAAATCCTACTACTTATTCATAAACCGTTGATTACTTTCAAAACTGAGGGTCACTAATTTCTGCTTTTTTTCAGGTTCTGTAATGAAATTAACATCTTTTCACCTGTGGTTCGTCTTTGAATAGCATGAGTTATGCTCAAGTATCCGAACAGACACAAAAAAACAGCAGTCAACGAGAACCACACTCGAGCCGTCATCGTCCCAGCCTGCGATCTCTGCTGGAAAATGCACTGAATTGATGCGTCAGGATAAACAGACAGCAAAGCGCACAAAACTAAAACGAATAAGTGTTGCTGCAAAATCAACCTCTGTAAAATGGGGTTTTAAAGATCCAAGGAAAACAGTTCAGTTCCAACCCTGATCAAACTCACCTGCCTGTAGCTTTCTAGTAATCTGAAATGTCTTGATTAGCTTGTGCAGGTGTGTTTGATTGGGGTTAGACCAGGGGCATGTTCAAGTTCAAAACGGTGCGCAACGTTTTGCTACGGTTTCCGGGTTGAACGTCATGTTTCCTGGAAACGGTGTGCAACGGGGTTTGAGATGAGTTTTTTCTCTTGTTTGGTGGGTGTGTCAGAACTGTAGTCCAATCAGCAGCAACATGTATACAAAGCACGTGGAATTAAAGTGAACTCGCACAATGGCTTCAAGGAAAATAATGTACAAATGTGTTCGTTGCAGCTCGGTATACGTAACAACTGAGGATATTAGAAGACATGTTTGTCATAAGTTTTATTGTAAAAATATAGCATATCAACATAATGATGTAGTTGTTTATATTTTTAGCTTCATTGCAAGTGAATAACATTTGGTATAGAAATAAACAATGGTAATTATGCTTTTCCTAAAAATGAGAAAGAAAATACAGGGTATTAAAACCGTATGAACTACAAATAAAGTCAGTATGTGAGGCTAAATAGATGGCTCCGAAAATTCTTCACAAAGAACACAAATAATGGCCTTCTCAGCTGCCATAGTTGCAACTCTTGCGTCATCAGAACAGTGTGTTCAACGCATCACCGTTTCTGTTTAAAAAACCTTGTGCAACGTTTTGTTGGGGCTGAACGCAGCCCAGCTGAATGCTGCGTTCTAGACATGTCATAAATTAAGCTAGCCTAATTACGAGAGGATTGTGCATTTCTATGGCGACACTATCAACTGCAAAATGAATAGGTGTGCTCAACTTCATGCAGCGCTGCGCAGACCGAGAATTCTTCTTCTTTTCTTAAAATTGTCCAGAACAAAATTTACAACAGTAATGCACAAAAGTATGCAGACCATTTATTCAGTAATCAACAACTGTATACTCCAAAAAAAAAAAAAAATGCATTACAAGCCTTGTATGCTTTTTTATTAATGTTCACCAAACTGGTGCATTAGTCCTAAAGTCTCCTGAAGAAAATGTATGAAATTTGGATTGGATCCTGACCTTATATGTTAAATTTTTCCAAAATAATAAAAATGTACAAGAAAAGTTATCACATTCATTTCAACACATTCGTATCAAAATTCTTTAACTGGAATGTAATACGTTTTCTTTTTCATTACATTTTGCACATCCACCCCAAAAAAAAAAAAAATTTAAATTGCATACAATTACAATTACAAAAAAATTACAATATACATGGGTAATATATACTCCTTTTCCATTGAGCAAACGAATCGCAGGGATAATCAAGATCCAGATCTCTAACACACTTTAGCCACATGTACCATGAAATAGGGCTGTCAAGATATTTTATTTTTTTTATATCACGATTATTGTGGCCTCGATACTGTGATATCTATAGAAACCTTGTGGGGGGAAAAAGATAGTCACATTTTTTTTACTTTGTTTATTGAGTTTTTCTTTTTCACCCAACGAACAAGGATAAATGCAGGACACAAGACTGACTTTCTCCATCATCTTTGAAGCTCCTATGAAATAAGAGAGAAAATACTGCCAAGTTCAACAGTATGATGAATAAATATTAATGGTAACACTTTACAATAAGATGTTTTGTTAACATTAACGTATTAACTAACACGAATGAACGGTGAACAATACATTACTCAATTTATTAATCTTTGTTAAAGTTAATAAATATAGAGTCATTCATGTTAGTTCACAGTACTTTAATGTTTACAAACACAACTTGAGATTTTAATAATGCATAATGCTGAGATTAACATGAACTAAGATTAATAAATGCGGTGGAAATATTGTTCAATATTATGTTATTTATATATGTTAACTAATGAACCTTATTGAAGAATGACTGCATATGAGGCATTAAGTGCATGGCACTGCGATCAACTTAACATTTTACAAGTTTAATGTAGTAATGTGTTTGCTCAGTTTTTCAAGATCAGTTTTAATCAAGTAACTGTTAATAGTTTTGAACAACGAAATAAAGTGTGACTACGCACATGATTACAAATACAAAAACGAGTAACGAAAATGTGGTACTGATTAAATAATCACCCTTTACTTAAATGTATGAACACAGAAAACCGCTGTTAACAGGTTAATATAACATTTCCCAGTCTAGGACTAGCAAAATAAGGGCAATTTACTCTGATGAACTCGACTCTCCTCAGAGTGGCTGCGTCGTCTTCTTGTGTGACAGGTGTCAGCGTTAAGGCACAATACTGCCGCCTGGGAGCTCAACCAGGTTGTGGCGCTGGAGTATTTACATGTGGGGTTATCATAAGAGAACGGTTCATTTTAAATATTGGGGTTGTTGCCAATACCGGTATATTGTCACACACTAAATTAACACTATCAATAATCGTTACTTTGAATATCACAGTTATATCGCGACACCCCTACCATGAAACATTTTAAATAGAGCCTCTTTTACTTTGTTTAAACAGTATATTTTCACAAATACGCCAGGCTTTATTCCGATTTGAAATCCACAGGTCCACAATAAGTTTTTGACCTGTAACACCTGTTAAGCTATTCCTATACAAAAACAATGGTTTAAGAATCAACGTCTCTTAGGCCCCGTCCACACGTTTCTGTGAAGAGGCACAATTTTTTTTTTTTTATCGGATAGGAATGTCATCCACACAGATCCAGTGTTTTCGGAAGGTGAAACCACAATTTTTTGAAAGCGGATCCCAGAGTGGATAAAGCTGAACACGCCATCTTTCCGGTTTCATGTGGACGTAGCCTTAGAAACATGCTGTCTTTAACATATTGCCTTAGAAGAATCACAAGAGCTTATGGAAGTATTGCTTGCACCCAAACAGTTTTCAGCATTCATGAAATGTTTCTAGAGCACCAAATCGGCATAATATAATGAATTCTGACTGGAGTAATGGCTACAGACTATTCAGCTCTGCCAAGAATAAAGTTTAATACAAAAAGTTTAAATTGGAGTCAAAAAAATAAAACCTAATTGTCCAGTACTCAGGGAGAGGAACTTACAGCACTGATGCCCGAAAGCGGTTATGAGAAAACAGGCAAATGACACCAAACAAACTTTTCAAATCAAGCAGTTTTATTTTTTTTTAATTTGAGGTGGTAGAGACAGAAATTCTAAACCACATGAGCAAAAAGGGAAAACATGCCATTTGAATGAAGGAGTGGAAAAGATCTCCAGAAAATATTATGCTAAATTACCATTAACATGTCCCTGACCACAACATTGACCTTGGCCACATCCATGACAATTCCCTCGGCCGCATCCCTGTCCAGCACCGCTGCCATGTCCTGCGCCCTGGCCGCTTCCCTGAGCAGCGCCCTCACCAGCTCCTGCGCCTTGACCAGCTCCTCTTCCATGGCCGCTTCCCCGTCCAGCTCCGCTTCCATGGCCGCTTCCCTGTCCAGCTCCGCTTCCATGGCCGCTTCCCTGTCCAGCTCCGCTTCCCTGTCCAGCTCCAGCGCCCTGACCGCTTCCCTGTCCAGCTCCAGCGCCCTGACCGCTTCCCTGTCCAGCTCCGCTTCCCTGTCCAGCTCCAGCGCCCTGACCGCTTCCCTGTCCGGCTCCGCTTCCCTGTCCAGCTCCAGCGCCCTGACCGCTTCCCTGTCCGGCTCCGCTTCCCTGTCCAGCTCCAGCGCCCTGGCCGCTTCCCTGTCCGGCTCCGCTTCCCTGTCCAGCTCCAGCGCCCTGGCCGCTTCCCTGTCCAGCCCCGCTTCCCTGTCCAGCTCCAGCGCCCTGACCGCTTCCCTGTCCAGCCCCGCTTCCCTGACCAGCTCCAGCGCCCTGACCAGCCCCGCTTCCCTGACCAGCTCCAGCGCCCTGACCAGCCCCGCTTCCCTGACCAGCTCCAGCGCCGTGGCCACTTCCCTGTCCAGCTCCGCTTGCCTGGCCACTTCCCTGTCCAGCTCCGCTTCCCTGACCAGCTCCAGTACCCTGACCACTTCCCTGTCCAGCTCCAGTACCCTGACCACTTCCCTGTCCAGCTCCGCTTCCCTGTCCAGCTCCAGCGCCCTGACCACTTCCCTGTCCAGCTCCGCTTCCCTGTCCAGCTCCAGCGCCCTGACCGCTTCCCTGTCCAGCTCCAGCGCCCTGACCGCTTCCCTGTCCAGCTCCAGCGCCCTGACCACTTCCCTGTCCAGCTCCAGCGCCCTGTCCAGCTCCATGACCAGCTCCAGCGCCCTGTCCAGCTCCATGACCAGCTCCAGCGCCCTGTCCAGCTCCGCTTCCCTGACCAGCCCCAGCGCCCTGACCAGCCCCAGCGCCCTGACCAGCCCCAGCGCCCTGACCAGCCCCGCTTCCCTGACCAGCTCCAGCGCCCTGGCCACTTCCCTGTCCAGCTCCGCTTCCCTTTCCACTTCCCTGACCAGCTCCAGCGCCCTGACCAGCTCCGCTTCCCTGGCCAGCTCCAGCGCCCTGACCTGCTCCGCTTCCCTGTCCACTTCCCTGACCAGTTCCAGCGCCCTGACCAGCTCCAGCGCCCTGTCCAGCTCCAGCGCCCTGGCCGCTTCCCTGTCCAGCTCCGCTTCCCTGTCCAGCTCCAGCGCCCTGGCCGCTTCCCTGTCTAGCTCCAGCGCCCTGACTGCTTCCCTGTCCAGCCCCGCTTCCCTGACCAGCTCCAGCGCCCTGACCAGCCCCGCTTCCCTGACCAGCTCCAGCGCCCTGACCAGCCCCGCTTCCCTGACCAGCTCCAGCGCCCTGGCCACTTCCCTGTCCAGCTCCGCTTCCCTGTCCAGCTCCGCTTGCCTGGCCACTTCCCTGTCCAGCTCCGCTTCCCTTCCCAGGCTTTATTCCGATTTGAAATCCACAGGTCCACAATAAGTTTTTGACCTGTAACACCTGTTAAGCTATTCCTATACAAAAACAATGGTTTAAGAATCAACGTCTCTTAGGCCCCGTCCACACGTTTCTGTGAAGAGGCACAATTTTTTTTTTTTTTATCGGATAGGAATGTCATCCACACAGATCCAGTGTTTTCGGAAGGTGAAACCACAATTTTTTGAAAGCGGATCCCAGAGTGGATAAAGCTGAACACGCCATCTTTCCGGTTTCATGTGGACGTAGCCTTAGAAACATGCTGTCTTTAACATATTGCCTTAGAAGAATCACAAGAGCTTATGGAAGTATTGCTTGCACCCAAACAGTTTTCAGCATTCATGAAATGTTTCTAGAGCACCAAATCGGCATAATATAATGAATTCTGACTGGAGTAATGGCTACAGACTATTCAGCTCTGCCAAGAATAAAGTTTAATACAAAAAGTTTAAATTGGAGTCAAAAAAATAAAACCTAATTGTCCAGTACTCAGGGAGAGGAACTTACAGCACTGATGCCCGAAAGCGGTTATGAGAAAACAGGCAAATGACACCAAACAAACTTTTCAAATCAAGCAGTTTTATTTTTTTTTAATTTGAGGTGGTAGAGACAGAAATTCTAAACCACATGAGCAAAAAGGGAAAACATGCCATTTGAATGAAGGAGTGGAAAAGATCTCCAGAAAATATTATGCTAAATTACCATTAACATGTCCCTGACCACAACATTGACCTTGGCCACATCCATGACAATTCCTTCGGCCGCATCCCTGTCCAGCACCGCTGCCATGTCCTGCGCCCTGGCCGCTTCCCTGAGCAGCGCCCTCACCAGCTCCTGCGCCTTGACCAGCTCCTCTTCCATGGCCGCTTCCCCGTCCAGCTCCGCTTCCATGGCCGCTTCCCTGTCCAGCTCCGCTTCCATGGCCGCTTCCCTGTCCAGCTCCGCTTCCATGGCCGCTTCCCTGTCCAGCTCCGCTTCCATGGCCGCTTCCCTGTCCAGCTCCGCTTCCCTGTCCAGCTCCAGCGCCCTGACCGCTTCCCTGTCCAGCTCCAGCGCCCTGACCGCTTCCCTGTCCAGCTCCGCTTCCCTGTCCAGCTCCAGCGCCCTGACCGCTTCCCTGTCCGGCTCCGCTTCCCTGTCCAGCTCCAGCGCCCTGACCGCTTCCCTGTCCGGCTCCGCTTCCCTGTCCAGCTCCAGCGCCCTGGCCGCTTCCCTGTCCGGCTCCGCTTCCCTGTCCAGCTCCAGCGCCCTGGCCGCTTCCCTGTCCAGCCCCGCTTCCCTGTCCAGCTCCAGCGCCCTGACCGCTTCCCTGTCCAGCCCCGCTTCCCTGACCAGCTCCAGCGCCCTGACCAGCCCCGCTTCCCTGACCAGCTCCAGCGCCCTGACCAGCCCCGCTTCCCTGACCAGCTCCAGCGCCGTGGCCACTTCCCTGTCCAGCTCCGCTTGCCTGGCCACTTCCCTGTCCAGCTCCGCTTCCCTGACCAGCTCCAGTACCCTGACCACTTCCCTGTCCAGCTCCAGTACCCTGACCACTTCCCTGTCCAGCTCCGCTTCCCTGTCCAGCTCCAGCGCCCTGACCACTTCCCTGTCCAGCTCCGCTTCCCTGTCCAGCTCCAGCGCCCTGACCGCTTCCCCTGTCCAGCTCCAGCGCCCTGACCGCTTCCCTGTCCAGCTCCAGCGCCCTGACCACTTCCCCTGTCCAGCTCCAGCGCCCTGTCCAGCTCCATGACCAGCTCCAGCGCCCTGTCCAGCTCCATGACCAGCTCCAGCGCCCTGTCCAGCTCCCGCTTCCCTGACCAGCCCCAGCGCCCTGACCAGCCCCAGCGCCCTGACCAGCCCAGCGCCCTGACCAGCCCCAGCGCCCTGACCAGCCCCGCTTCCCTGACCAGCTCCAGCGCCCTGGCCACTTCCCTGTCCAGCTCCGCTTCCCTTTCCACTTCCCTGACCAGCTCCAGCGCCCTGACCAGCTCCGCTTCCCTGGCCAGCTCCAGCGCCCTGACCTGCTCCGCTTCCCTGTCCACTTCCCTGACCAGTTCCAGCGCCCTGACCAGCTCCAGCGCCCTGTCCAGCTCCAGCGCCCTGGCCGCTTCCCTGTCCAGCTCCGCTTCCCTGTCCAGCTCCAGCGCCCTGGCCGCTTCCCTGTCCAGCTCCAGCGCCCTGACTGCTTCCCTGTCCAGCCCCGCTTCCCTGACCAGCTCCAGCGCCCTGACCAGCCCCGCTTCCCTGACCAGCTCCAGCGCCCTGACCAGCCCCGCTTCCCTGACCAGCTCCAGCGCCCTGGCCACTTCCCTGTCCAGCTCCGCTTTCCCTGTCCAGCTCCGCTTGCCTGGCCACTTCCCTGTCCAGCTCCGCTTCCCTGACCAGCTCCAGCGCCCTGACCACTTCCCTGTCCAGCTCCGCTTCCCTGTCCAGCTCCAGCGCCCTGACCACTTCCCTGTCCAGCTCCGCTTCCCTGTCCAGCTCCAGCACCCCTGACCACTTCCCTGTCCAGCTCCGCTTCCCTGTCCAGCTCCAGCGCCCTGACCACTTCCCTGTCCAGCTCCGCTTCCCTGTCCAGCTCCAGCGCCCTGACCACTTCCCTGTCCAGCTCCGCTTCCCTGTCCAGCTCCAGCGCCCTGACCGCTTCCCTGTCCAGCTCCAGCGCCCTGACCGCTTCCCTGTCCAGCTCCAGCGCCCTGACCGCTTCCCTGTCCAGCTCCAGCGCCCTGACCGCTTCCCCTGTCCAGCTCCAGCGCCCTGACCGCTTCCCTGTCCAGCTCCGCTTCCCTGACCAGCTCCAGCGCCCTGACCAGCCCCGCTTCCCTGACCAGCTCCAGCGCCCTGGCCACTTCCCTGTCCAGCGCCGCTTCCCTGTCCAGCGCCGCTTCCCTGTCCAGCGCCGCTTCCCTGTCCCGCGCCGCTTCCCTGTCCCGCGCCGGCGCCCTGGCCATAACCGCTTCCCTGTCCCGCTCCGGCGCCCTGGCCATAACCGCTTCCCTGGCCACTTCCCTGACCAGCTCCGCTTTCCCTGTCCCGCTTCCGGCGCCCTGGCCATAACCGCTTCCCTGTCCCGCTCCGGCGCCCTGACCATAACCGCTTCCCTGTCCCGCTCCTGCACCCTGGCCATAACCGCTTCCCTGTCCCGCTCCTGCACCCTGGCCATAACCGCTTCCCTGGCCACTTCCCTGGCCATAACCGCTTCCCTGTCCCGCTCCGGCGCCCTGGCCATAACCGCTTCCCTGGCCACTTCCCTGACCAGCTCCGCTTCCCTGTCCCGCTCCGGCGCCCTGGCCATAACCGCTTCCCTTGTCCCGCTCCTGCACCCTGGCCCATAACCGCTTCCCTGGCCACTTCCCTGGCCATAAACCGCTTCCCCCTGGCCACTTCCCTGGCCATAACCGCTTCCCTGTCCCGCTCCGGCGCCCTGGCCATACCGCTTCCCTTGTCCCGCTCCGGCGCCCTGGCCATAACCGCTTCCCTGTCCCGCTCCGGCGCCCTGGCCATAACCGCTTCCCTGTCCCGAACCAATGCCGCTTCCCTGTCCCGCTCCGGCGCCCTGGCCATAAACCGCTTCCTGGCCACTTCCCTGGCCATAACCGCTTCCCTGTCCCAAACCAATGCCGCTACCCTGTCCCGCTCCGGCGCCCTGGCCCATAAACCGCTTCCCCTGTCCGCTCCTGCACCCTGGCCATAACGCTTCCCTGGCCCACTTCCCTGGCCATAACCGCTTCCCTGTCCGAACCATGCCGCTTTCCCTGTCCCGTCCTGCACCCTGGCCATAACCGCTCTCTGCCACTTCCCTGGCCATAACCGCTTCCGCTGGCCCAACCAATGCCGCTACCCCTGTCCCGCTCCGGCGCCCTGGCCATAACCGCTTCCCTGTCCGCTCCGGCGCCCTGGCATAACCGCTTCCCTGTCCGGCGCCCTGACCAGAGCCGCTTCCTTGACAACTTGCCTGACCTCTTTCCTGACCACGTGGTTCACTGCATGCAAGCCACCGGTGGTTGGGCAACATTTCTGTGTGTCAGGACACTGGCCATCATGGAAACAGCTTTTAGCACACAGTGGATCATTTCCGGTATGGGACACTGACCCGGCTTCACTGCGTGAACCAGATAGTCAGCTTTAGTTTGGTGCTTATGGACCAGGGATCCTCAAATCATACAACAAAACCGTCAAAGCATGAATAGCAATTTTACCTACAGAATGAATATATTCCAAGACAGTGGTTCTCAATTCTAGCCCTTTGCTCTGCACATTTTGCATGTCTCCCTTATTTAACACACCTGATCGAGATCATCAAACTTGTTAGTCAAGTTCATGGATCGCACTCATGACAAGCTGATGATCACAATCAGGCATTTTAAATAGGGGGGGGTTGGACATGCAAAGTGCTGGCAGGACAGGGGGTCCCCAGGACTGGAACCACTGTTCGAAGTATTCTTTATTTTGTAAAGCCATCCTGTCCTTAAAACCATCCTAAGGGATGAATTCAAGCTGACTTTAGGGGACGACAACAAAAA